>NC_079196.1:16599283-16899283 GCF_029499605.1 Hyla sarda | reverse complement strand
AGTTCTTAAGTCAATACCCCCTCCGAAAAAGAAATAAAAATACAATAAAAATAATAATAATAATAATAGCAATAAAAAAAATAACTAGAATAATTTAGCAATAGACTGCACATTGCATGCCCCATTAACCCCTTAAGGACGCAGGACGTAAATGTACGTCCTGGTGAGGTGGTACTTAACGCACCAGGACGTACATTTACGTCCTGTGCATAACCGCGGGCATCGGAGCAATGCTGACCGTGCTGATTGCAGCCAGGGACCAGCCGGCAATGGCCGACGCCCGCGATCTCGCGGGCGTCCGCCATTAACCCCTCAGGTGCCGGGATCAGTACAGACGGAGGTCCCCTCACCTGCCTCTGTCCGGCTCCCGGCGTCTCCTGCTCTGGTCTGAGATCGAGCAGACCAGAGCAGAAGATGACCGATAACACTGATCTGTTCTATGTCCTATACATAGAACAGATCAGTATTAGCAATCATGGTATTGCTATGAATAGTCCCCTATGGGGACTATTCAAGTGTAAAAAAAAATGTAAAAAAATTTAAAAGTAAAAAAAAAGTGAAAAATCCCCTCCCCCAATAAAAAAAAGTAAAACGTCCGTTTTTTCCTATTTTACCCCCAAAAAGCGTAAAAAATAAATTTTATAGACATATTTTATAGACATATTTGGTATCGCCGCGTGCGTAAATGTCCGAAAATAAAATGTTAATGATCCCGTACGGTAAACGGCGTGAACGTAAAAAAAAAAATATAAAAAGTCCAAAATTGCTACTTTTTTAATACATTTTATAAAAAAAAATATATAAAAAATGTATTAAAAGTTTTTTATAAGCAAATGTTGTATGAAAAAAAAGTACAGATCATGGCACAAAAAATGAGCCCCCATCCCGCCGCTTATACGGAAAAATTAAAAAGTTAGAGGTCATCAAAATAAAGGGATTATAAAAGTAATAATTTGATTAAAAAGTTTGTGATTTTTTTTAAGCGCAACAATAATAGAAAAGTATGTAATAATGGGTATCATTTTAATCGTATTGACCCTCAGAATAAAGAACACACGTCATTTTTACCGTAAATTGTACTGCGTGAAAACGAAACCTTCCAAAATTTGCTAAATTGCGTTTTTCTTTTTAATTTCCCCACAAAAATTGTGTTTTTTGGTTGCGCCATACATTTTATGATATAATGAGTTATGTCATTACAAAGGACAACTGGTCGCGCAAAAAACAAGCCCTCATACTAGTCTGTGGATGAAAATATAAAAGAGTTATGATTTTTAGAAGGCGAGGAGCAAAAAATGAAAACGTAAAAATTAAATTGTCCTTAAAGAGGTAGTCCAGTGGTGAAAAACTTATCCCCTATCCTAAGGATAGGGGATAAGTTTGAGATCGCGGGGGGTCCGACCGCTGGGGCCCCCTGCCATCTCTCTGTACAGGGGCCAGGCTCTCCGGCCAGATAGCGGGTGTCGACCCCCGCACGAAGCGGCGGACGACACGCCCCCTCAATACATCTCTATGGCAGAGCCGGAGATTGCCGAAGGCCGCGCTTCGGCTCTGCCATAGAGTTGTATTGAGGGGGCGTGTCGGCCGCCCCCTCGTGCGGAGGTCAACACGCCCCCTTCCCGCGGGCTGTCGGGGCTCCGTACAGGAGATCGCAGGGGGCCCCAGCGGTCGGACCCCCCGTGATCTGCAACTTATCCCGTATCCTTAAGATAGGGGATAAGTTGTTCACCACTGAGTCACCACTGGACTACTCCTTTAAGGCCAAAATGGGCTGAGTCCTTAAGGGGTTAAAGGGGTACTCCGGTGGAAAACTTTTTTTTTTTATCCTTCCAGTACTTATTAGCTGCTAAATACTACAGAGGAAATTATTTTCTTTTAGGAACACAGAGCTCTCTGCTGACATCACGACCACAGTGCTCTCTGCTGACATCTCTGTCCAGAGTAGGAGAAAATCATATGCTGCTCTGGACAGTTCCCAAAATGCACAGAGATGTCAGCAGAGAGCACTGTGCTCGTGATGTCAGTGTTCCAAAAAGAAAAGAATTTCCTCTGTAGTATTCAGCAGCTAATAAGTACTGGAAGGATTAAGATTTTTTAATAGAAGCAATTTACAAATCTGTTTAAAGGGGTTATCCAGGAAAAAACTTTTTTTTTTATGTATCAACTTCTATTAAAAAATCTTAATCCTTTAAGAACTTTTTAGCTGCTGAATACTACAGAGGAAATAATAATAATAATAATAAATAATAATACTTGAATTACAATAGTAATAATAATAATACTTGAATTACAATAATAATAATACTTGAATTACAATAATAATAATAATAATAATACTTGAATTACAATAATAATAATAATACTTGAATTACAATAATAATAATACTTGAATTACAATAATAATAATAATACTTGAATTACAATAATAATAATAATAATATTATTATTATTGTAATTCAAGTATTATTATTATTATTATTAATACTTGAATTACAATAATAATAATAATAATACTTGAATTACAATAATAATAATACTTGAATTACAATAATAATAATAATAATACTTGAATTAAAATAATAATAATAATCATACTTGAATTACAATAATAATAATACTTGAATTAAAATAATAATAATAATAATACTTGAATTACAATAATAATAATAATACTTGAATTACAATAATAATAATAATAATAATAATAATAATTGAATTACAATAATAATAATAGAATTACAATAATAATAATAATAATACTTGAATTACAATAATAATAATAATAATACTTGAATTACAATAATAATAATACTTGAATTACAATAATAATAATAATAATACTTGAATTACAATAATAATAATACTTGAATTACAATAATAATAATAATACTTGAATTACAATAATAACAATAATAATAATAATAATAATACTTGAATTACAATAATAATAATAATAATAATAATACTTGAATTACAATAATAATAATTTAAATAGCACCAATAGATTCCACGACACTATACAATTTTTATAAAAATAAAACCGCCATGACTTATAGAATGCAAAGAAATTGTCCCGGCAGGAAGGGGTTTGGTGGTTCGCTGTTATATTCTGCAAAGTAACTCAAAACTTGAGCCTTCCAATGAAAAGTCCATCCCCCGAGGTCCAGACTGAATTATGGGGCAGAAAGAATCAGCAGTTCCCGTGTCTCCCCTGTACACTGCACGCACTTTTCCGTGTTTTTTGCATTACGTAAACCCTGCGCCTTCGGTGATGACATCATCGCTGACTGTCATCCTGAATACTCTTTCTGCTTTACGGGTTTACTCCACTGCTTATGGTGTTTTCTGTCTCCCGTCCTGGAATTCTCCGCCTTGTTTCGTGACGCCGTTTCTTTCTGTCTGGTTCTTCCAGGTCTAGACCGCAATTCCTTGTGATGGAGTCAATGGGAAGCATATTTTGTGACTAGGGGGCGCTGTCTCCTCCTCTGAAGGTTGATGCCTGGTCGCGTGATGTTCGGTGCGGGCTCCGTTACCGCCTGGAGGATGTCAGGGACCACAGAGGTCACCTTGAAGTTTTTCTTTAAGGAATGGCGCGGTCTCGGCTCAATCTTCTGTTCATTGTGTATATTAGAAGATAGGATATACAGAATTTTGTGGCCATAAGAATTTTAGAGACTGGAGCTGGAATCATTCATGATGGAGACCCCCTTGGACCTGTGAGCCGGACTCATCCCTGTGATGGAGATACATATGTGTCTAGGTATATGCCGTTTACACAGCCCTCACTTATGCATATATCTCTTTGTACAGAGGAAACGGAACGTTTAGTAATAGTAATGCTACAATAGTAGGTAGGACGTGTCTGTATATTCTAAAAAAAACTCTAACACTGTAAAATGATTTCCCAGAAGTCTTTGCTGCTGCCGACCTGGATTGATAGATCTCTTCTTCTACCTAAATAGGTAGAGGTCTATCAATCTAGGGCAGGGAGAAGCGGGGAGACCGCCCAGATGACTCCCGGTTCAGGCAGTATGACAGATGTGATCACCGCTTCACTTTAAGACTCTTTAGAATTTATCTATATATTTCCTTTTTGTATTTTTGTTTCCATTTATTGTATAACATTAATTTATTACAGTTTCTTCCTGGAAACCATCAACAAGTATGCTCGGATAATGCTGCCCCTGTAGGCCCCAGGGCCGGGTTCCATGTACATGACGTTTGCATTGGTTAATCATATGAGGCATAAGGCTAGGTTCACACTACGGAATTTCCGCCTGCAATTCCGCTTTGAAATTGCAGGCAGAAATTCAGCTTACTAGTGTAGCGAATGGGTTTCCGTTCGCAAATTCACACTTAGGAATTTGTGAAGCGGAATTTGGGAACGGAAAATCCGCTTGGAATTTTCCACCTGAAGAATGGCGTTGCTCATTCTTCAGGCGGAAATACTCGCGGAACACATTGCAGTCTATTGGAGACTGCAGTGTCCACGCGGTCCTAGTGCCGACAGATTCAGATTCTGTAGTGGGAACCTAGCTTTAGGGTCTATTCACACGACAGAATTTCCGCTTGCGGAATTCCGCCTCAAATTAAAGCCCATAGACTTCTATGGGATTCCGCCCTCCCATTCACACTTCGGAATTTCCGCAAGCGGAAATTCAGAAGTGTGAATGGGAGGGCGGAATCCCATAGAAGTCTATGGCTTTTCATTTGAGGCAGAATTCCGCAAGCAGAAATTCTGCCATGTGAATAGACTTTTAGGCTAGGTTCACACTGCGGAAACTCCGGGCAAAAAATTTCTGAGCTCCGAGTGCGCAAGGACCGCACGGACATTGCAGTCTCCACTAGACTGCAATGTGTCCCGCGAGTATTTCCCCCTGAAAAATGAGCAACGCCATTCTTCAGGCGGAAATTTCCAAGCGGATTTTCCGTTCACAAATTCCGCTTCACAAATTCCGAAGTGTGAATTAATTTGCGAACGCAAACCCATTCGCTACACTAGACATTTTAGTAAGCGGAATTTCTGCCTGCAATTTCAAAACGGAATTGCAGGCGGAAATTCCGTAGTGGGAACCTAGCCTTAGTTCTGCTCATACACAGAGGGGGATTTATCTTTTGCATGAACATTTTTGCAATATTTTTTTTTAATTTGTGCAGTTTTTCTGACAGTGTTTTTGTGTCGAATTTATGACATTTTACAAGCATTTTCTCTTTTTGCGCATATTTTCAAAGGGATGCACAATAGGGGAAACGACCTGCATCAATGAACTTCCTACATCCTACATCCTACACACCTAGTGCAGTGTTTCCCAACCAGGGGGCCTCTCTCCCAGGACATCAATCATGCTGGTGGGGGAGAAAGGAGGCGGGCATCCTGTGGCTCAGCAACGCCCCCCTGACACTTCAGCTCTGCGCATGATCTAGAGCTGGTTTTCCCTTTTAAAGGAAATCTGTCATCAGCGTCACCTGCACTAACCTGTAATACAGACAGGTAGTGCAGGTGACACTGAAGACAAAGATACTTACCCAGTCCTGCTGCTGTTCTCTGCTGGGTCCTGATGCTAGCAAACAGCAGCGGTGATGTCACTAAGCTCCGCCCATGCTCAGAACTGAAGATAGGGCGGAAGATTGCGGGAGAACCACAGAACGCAACAGGACCAGGTAACTATCGTTGTCAACAGTGTCACCCGCACTACCTCTCTGTACTACAGGTAAGTGCAGTGACGCTGATTACAGATTTCCTTTAAAGGGGTACTCCGCTGGAAAACATTTTTTTCTTATTATCAACTGGTGCCAGAAAGTTAAACAGATTTGTAAATGATTTCAATTTAAAAAAATCCTATTCCTTCCAGTACTTATCAGATGCTATTTGCTCCACAGGAAGTTCTTTTCTTTTTGGATTTCCTTTCTGTCTGACCACAGTGCTCTCTGCTGACACCTCTGTCCAAGTCAGGAACTGTCCTGAGCAGCATATGTTTTCTATGGGGATTTTCTCCTACTCTGGACAGTTTCTAAAATGGACAGAGGTGTCAGCAGAGAGCACTGTGTTCAGGCAGAAAGGAAATTCAAAAAGAAAAGAACTTCTTGTGGGGCAAAGAGCAGCTGATAAGTACTGGAAGGATTAAGATTTTTTTTTTAATAGAAGTCATTTACAAATCTGTTTAACTTTCTGGCACCGGTTAATTTAAAGAAAAATGATTTCCAGCGGAGTAGCCCTTTAAGGTGCGGCGAGCCGCTCGCTGTGACTGTATTAACCCAGTGACATTGCAGAAAGCTTTGAAGAACATTGGAACACTGTTCTCCTGACCCGTCAGGTCCTTGACGAGTGTGTAAGACCCCAGGGACCTGACGGGTCAGGAAAACAGCCTTTCAATGTTGTTCATAGCTCTCTGCAATGCGGCGGGGTGCGACTGTTTTTTACAGTCACGGTGCGCGGTTACAGTCAGCTCACTGCACCCCCTCCTGCCAATTAGGCTTGACTGACAGCCAAAGTGCATGGCTTCTCCCTGTTGTCCGACTGTCAATCACCACTGCCTGGGTGCGGGAGGGGGTTGCGGCAAGCTGACTGTACCCGCTCGCTGGGACTGCATGAACAGTCACGGCCAGTGGCGGTAAAACTAAGTTTACAGCTCTGTGCGGTTTTGTAGAATGATGAAATGCTGTTCTCCTGACCTGTCAGGTCCGGGGCTGGTGTGTGAGACCCCAGGGACCTAACAGGTTTCCTTTAAAGTGCATTCCATTGCAGGTGTCCTGGAGGCGGGGCCAGCGGATCAGGAGTCTGCGCATGAACCTAAGTACATATTAGCCAAATTGCCTCTGTAGGATTCTTTAGCTCAGTGATTTACCAAACAGCGTTTCTCCAGCTCTATAATCAAAAACGACTGGGGTAAATTGCGTAAAAAGATAAAACATATCCTTTAATGTTCATCTATTAAAACTCAAAAAATTGTATAAACTCCGGTGCATTAAATGTGACTCGTGCAGATAAAAGAGATAGAGATTTCAAATATTGCGCAACATAGCGCACTAGGGCCGGGGTCACATAAAGCGCACAGTAGTATAGTACGTCAGTGGGGGCAGATAATGGGGATTCTGTCCCTAAATGACCTGTCGTGACCCTAAGGGGATTCAGTAGATAAGCCCTGAACCACAGCCCTATTAATAAAAAGCTGCCCTCACTGATTGATACGTCGTCCTAGAAAGGGCGACCCCCCCCGTATCTCAGGACCCTAGGCAGGGCCGCCATCAGGAATTTCGGGGCCCCATAGAACCATAGAGTCTGGGCACATATACTGTACATGTAAATACACCCATAGGCACATTTAAAGGGGTATTCCAGGCCAAAACTTTTTTTTATATATCAGCTGGCTCCGGAAAGTTAAACAGATTTGTAGATTACTTCGATTAAAAAATCTTGATCCTTCCAATAGTTATTAGCTTCTGAAGTTGAGTTGTTGTTTTCTGTCTAACTGCTCTCTGATGACTCACGTCCCGGGAGCTGTGCAGCTCCTATGGGGATATTCTCACATCATGCACAGCTCCCGGGATGTGACATCATCATTGAGCAGTTAGACAGAAAACTTCAGACGCGAATAACTATTGGAAGGATTAAGATTTTTTTAATAGAAGTAATTTACAAATCTGTTTAACTTTCCGGAGCCAGATGATATATATAAAAAAAAGTTTTGGCCTGGAATACCCCTTTAAATATAGATTATATACAGTGGTCCCTCAACATACGATGGTAATCCGTTCCAAATGGACCATCGTTTGTTGAAACCATCGTATGTTGAGGGATCAACAATGTAAAGGGCAATGTAAAGTATAGGACAGTGGTCTACAACCTGCAGACCTCCAGATGTTGCAAAACTACAACACCCAGCATGCCCGGACAGCCGTTGGCTGTCCGGGCATGCTGGGAGTTGTAGTTTTGCAACATCTGGAGGTCTGCAGGTTGAAGACCACTGGTATTGGAGATTATACTCACGTGTCCCCGCCGCTCCGGACCGTCACCGCTCGTCACCGCTGCCCTGGATGTCGCCTTCCATCGCTGTCGCAGCGTCCCCGGGGTGTTCCCGACGCTCCGGCAAGGCCTCTGCTTCCCCGGCATCCTCGCTCTCCGTCGCTGTCATCACGTCGCTACACACGCCGCTCCTATTGGATGACGGGACAGCGTGCGCAGCGACGTGATGACGACGATGGAGAGCACTGACGATGCAGGGGATCCCGAAGAGGACGCGCCGGATCCCCGAGGACAGGTAAGTGATCGTCAGCGGAGCACACGGGGCACCGTAAACGGCTATCCGGTGGCAGCTGAAGCAGTCAGTGCTGCCGGATAGCCGTTTATGCGATGGCCCCGACATACAAAAGCATCGTATGTTGAAATGATCGTATGTCGGGGCCATCGTAGGTCGGGGGGTCACTGTAAATGCAGTGGCGGATGAGCTACTATAGACCGACCTTTTCCCAAAACCTGGACCCCCCCCCCCCACCACCACCAACTCCACATTATACCAAACACAACTAGTATATTAATACCACTACACATACAGTGCGCTATGTTGTGCAATATTAGACATCTATATGTCTTTTATCTGCACGAGTCACATTTAATGCACCCGTGCTTCTAAAATTTTTGAGTTTTAATAGATGAACATTAAAGGTTATAATTTATCTTTGTACGCAATTTACCCCGGTCGTTTTGGATTATAATTTGTTAGTGGTGAGGACATGTAGTAATTTCTGTTACGCCGAGCGCTCCGGGTCCCCGCTCCTCCCCGGAGCGCTCGCTTCACTCTCCCCGCTGCAGCGCTCCGGTCACATCCTCTGACCCGGGGCGCTGCGATTCCGCTGCCAGCCGGGATGCGATTCGCGATGCGGGTAGCGCCCGCTCGCGATGCGCACCCCGGCTCCCGTACCTTACTCGCTCTCCGTCTGTTCTGTCCCGGCGCGCGCGGCCCCGCTCCCTAGGGCGCGCGCGCGCCGGGTCTCTGCGATTTAAAGGGCCACTGCGCCGCTGATTGGCGCAGTGGTTCCAATTAGTGTGTTCACCTGTGCACTTCCCTATATCACCTCACTTCCCCTGCACTCCCTTGCCGGATCTTGTTGCCATTGTGCCAGTGAAAGCGTTCCTTGTGTGTTCCTAGCCTGTGTTCCAGACCTTCTGCCGTTGCCCCTGACTACGATCCTTGCTGCCTGCCCCGACCTTCTGCTACGTCCGACCTTGCTTCTGCCTACTCCCTTGTACCGCGCCTATCTTCAGCAGCCAGAGAGGTGAGCCGTTGCTAGTGGATACGACCTGGTCACTACCGCCGCAGCAAGACCATCCCGCTTTGCGGCGGGCTCTGGTGAAAACCAGTAGTGGCTTAGAACCGGTCCACTAGCACGGTCCACGCCAATCCCTCTCTGGCACAGAGGATCCACTACCTGCCAGCCGGCATCGTGACAGTAGATCCGGCCATGGATCCCGCTGAAGTTCCTCTGCCAGTTGTCGCTGACCTCACCACGGTGGTCGCCCAGCAGTCACAACAGATAGCGCAACAAGGCCAACAGCTGTCTCAACTGACCGTTATGCTACAACAGTTACTACCACAGCTTCAGCAGTCATCTCCTCCGCCAGCTCCTGCACCTCCTCCGCAGCGAGTGGCCGCTCCTGGGCTACGCCTATCCTTGCCGGATAAATTTGATGGGGACTCTAAGTTTTGCCGTGGCTTTCTTTCCCAATGTTCCCTGCATCTGGAGATGATGTCGGACCAGTTTCCCACTGAAAGGTCTAAGGTGGCTTTCGTAGTCAGCCTTCTGTCCGGAAAAGCCCTGTCATGGGCCACACCGCTCTGGGACCGCAATGACCCCGTCACTGCCTCTGTACACTCCTTCTTCTCGGAAATCCGAAGTGTCTTTGAGGAACCTGCCTGAGCCTCTTCTGCTGAGACTGCCCTGTTGAACCTGGTCCAGGGTAATTCTTCCGTTGGCGAGTATGCCGTACAATTCCGTACACTTGCTTCAGAATTGTCCTGGAATAATGAGGCCCTCTGCGCGACCTTCAAAAAAGGCCTATCCAGCAACATTAAAGATGTTCTGGCCGCACGAGAAATTCCTGCTAATCTACATGAACTCATTCACCTAGCCACTCGCATTGACATGCGTTTTTCCGAAAGGCGTCAGGAACTCCGCCAAGATATGGACTCTGTTCGCACGAGGCGTTTCTTCTCCTCGGCTCCTCTCTCCTCTGGTCCCCTGCAACCTGTTCCTGTGCCTCCCGCCGTGGAGGCTATGCAGGTCGACCGGTCTCGCCTGACACCTCAAGAGAGGACACGACGCCGCATGGAGAACCTCTGCCTGTACTGTGCTAGTACCGAACACTTCCTGAGGGATTGTCCTATCCGTCCTCCCCGCCTGGAAAGACGTACGCTGACTCCGCACAAAGGCGAGACAGTCCTTGATGTCTACTCTGCTTCTCCACGTCTTACTGTGCCTGTGCGGATGTCTGCCTCTGCCTTCTCCTTCTCTACTGTGGCCTTCTTGGACTCTGGATCTGCAGGAAATTTTATTTTGGCCTCTCTCGTCAACAGGTTCAACATCCCGGTGACCAGTCTCGCCAGACCCCTCTACATCAATTGTGTAAATAATGAAAGATTGGACTGTACCATACGTTTCCGCACGGAGCCCCTTCTTATGAGCATCGGATCTCATCACGAGAGGATTGAACTTTTGGTCCTCCCCAATTGCACCTCGGAAATTCTCCTTGGACTTCCCTGGCTTCAACTTCATTCCCCAACCTTGGATTGGTCCACTGGGGAGATCAAGAGTTGGGGGTCCTCTTGTTCCAAGAACTGTCTAAAACCGGTTCCCAGTAACCCTTGCCGTAACTCTGTGGTTCCTCCAGTAACCGGTCTCCCTAAGGCCTATATGGACTTCGCGGATGTTTTCTGCAAAAAACAAGCTGAGACTCTACCTCCTCACAGGCCTTATGATTGTCCTATCGACCTCCTCCCGGGCACTACTCCACCCCGGGGCAGAATTTATCCTCTCTCTGCCCCAGAGACTCTTGCCATGTCTGAATACGTCCAGGAGAATCTAAAAAAGGGCTTTATCCGTAAATCCTCCTCTCCTGCCGGAGCCGGATTTTTCTTTGTGTCCAAAAAAGATGGCTCCCTACGTCCTTGCATTGACTACCGCGGTCTTAATAAAATCACGGTTAAGAACCGCTACCCCTTACCCCTCATCTCTGAACTCTTTGATCGCCTCCAAGGTGCCCACATCTTTACTAAATTGGACTTAAGAGGCGCCTATAACCTCATCCGCATCAGAGAGGGGGATGAGTGGAAAACGGCATTTAACACCAGAGATGGACACTTTGAGTATCTGGTCATGCCCTTTGGCCTGTGCAACGCCCCTGCCGTCTTCCAAGACTTTGTCAATGAAATTTTTCGTGATCTGTTATACTCCTGTGTTGTTGTATATCTGGACGATATCCTAATTTTTTCTGCCAATCTAGAAGAACACCGCCAGCATGTCCGTATGGTTCTTCAGAGACTTCGTGACAATCAACTCTATGCCAAAATTGAGAAATGTCTGTTTGAATGCCAATCTCTTCCTTTTCTAGGATATTTGGTCTCTGGCCAGGGACTACAGATGGATCCAGACAAACTCTCTGCCGTCTTAGATTGGCCACGCCCCTCCGGACTCCGTGCTATCCAACGCTTTTTGGGGTTCGCCAATTATTACAGGCAATTTATTCCACATTTTTCTACCATTGTGGCTCCTATCGTGGCTTTAACCCAAAAAAATGCTGATCCCAAGTCCTGGCCTCCTCAAGCAGAAGACGCCTTTAAACGACTCAAGTCTGCCTTTTCTTCGGCTCCCGTCCTCTCCAGACCTGACCCTTCCAAACCCTTCCTATTGGAGGTTGATGCCTCCTCAGTGGGAGCTGGAGCTGTTCTTCTACAAAAAAATTCCTCCGGGCATGCTGTCACTTGTGGTTTTTTCTCTAGGACCTTCTCTCCAGCGGAGAGGAACTACTCCATCGGGGATCGAGAGCTTCTAGCCATTAAATTAGCACTTGAGGAATGGAGGCATCTGCTGGAGGGATCAAGTTTTCCTGTTATTATCTACACCGACCACAAGAACCTCTCCTACCTCCAGTCTGCCCAACGGCTGAATCCTCGCCAGGCCCGGTGGTCTCTGTTCTTTGCCCGATTTAATTTTGAGATTCACTTTCGTCCTGCCGATAAGAACATTAGGGCCGATGCTCTCTCTCGTTCCTCGGATGCCTCAGAAGTTGAACTCTCTCCGCAACACATCATTCCACCTGACTGCCTGATCTCCACTTCTCCTGCCTCCATCAGGCAGACTCCTCCAGGAAAGACCTTTGTTTCTCCACGCCAACGCCTCGGAATCCTCAAATGGGGTCACTCCTCCCATCTCGCAGGTCATGCGGGCATCAAAAAATCTGTGCAACTCATCTCCCGCTTCTATTGGTGGCCGACTCTGGAGACGGATGTTGTGGACTTTGTGCGAGCCTGCACTATCTGTGCCCGGGATAAGACTCCTCGCCAGAAGCCCGCTGGTTTTCTTCATCCTCTGCCTGTCCCCGAACAGCCTTGGTCTCTGATTGGTATGGATTTTATTACTGATTTACCCCCTTCCCGTGGCAACACTGTTATTTGGGTGGTCGTTGATCGATTCTCCAAAATGGCACATTTCATCCCTCTTCCTGGTCTTCCTTCTGCGCCTCAGTTGGCTAAACAATTTTTTGTACACATTTTTCGTCTTCACGGGTTGCCTACGCAGATTGTCTCGGATAGAGGTGTCCAATTCGTGTCTAAATTCTGGAGGGCTCTCTGTAAACAACTCAAGATTAAATTAAATTTTTCTTCTGCATATCATCCCCAGTCCAATGGACAAGTAGAAAGAATTAACCAGATCTTGGGTGATTATTTGCGACATTTTGTTTCCTCCCGCCAGGATGACTGGGCAGATCTCCTCCCATGGGCCGAATTCTCGTATAACTTCAGGGTCTCTGAATCTTCCTCCAAATCCCCATTTTTCGTGGTGTACGGCCGTCACCCTCTTCCCCCCCTCCCTACTCCCTTGCCCTCTGGTCTGCCCGCTGTGGATGAAATTTCTCGTGACCTTTCCATCATATGGAGAGAGACCCAAAATTCTCTCTTACAGGCTTCATCACGCATGAAGAAGTTCGCGGATAAGAAAAGAAGAGCTCCTCCCGTTTTTTCCCCTGGAGACAAGGTATGGCTCTCCGCTAAATATGTCCGCTTCCGTGTCCCTAGCTACAAGTTGGGACCACGCTATCTTGGTCCTTTCAAAATTTTGTGTCAAATTAATCCTGTCTCTTACAAACTTCTTCTTCCTCCTTCTCTTCGTATCCCTAATGCCTTTCACGTCTCTCTTCTCAAACCACTCATCCTCAACCGTTTTTCTCCCAAATCTGTTCCTCCCACTCCTGTTTCCGGCTCCTCGGACATCTTCTCTGTCAAAGAGATCTTAGCTTCCAAAAAGGTCAGAGGGAAAACTTTTTTTTTAGTGGACTGGGAGGGTTGTGGTCCTGAAGAGAGATCCTGGGAACCTGAGGACAACATCCTAGACAAAAGTCTGCTCCTCAGGTTCTCAGGCTCTAAGAAGAGGGGGAGACCCAAGGGGGGGGGGTACTGTTACGCCGAGCGCTCCGGGTCCCCGCTCCTCCCCGGAGCGCTCGCTTCACTCTCCCCGCTGCAGCGCTCCGGTCACATCCTCTGACCCGGGGCGCTGCGATTCCGCTGCCAGCCGGGATGCGATTCGCGATGCGGGTAGCGCCCGCTCGCGATGCGCACCCCGGCTCCCGTACCTTACTCGCTCTCCGTCTGTTCTGTCCCGGCGCGCGCGGCCCCGCTCCCTAGGGCGCGCGCGCGCCGGGTCTCTGCGATTTAAAGGGCCACTGCGCCGCTGATTGGCGCAGTGGTTCCAATTAGTGTGTTCACCTGTGCACTTCCCTATATCACCTCACTTCCCCTGCACTCCCTTGCCGGATCTTGTTGCCATTGTGCCAGTGAAAGCGTTCCTTGTGTGTTCCTAGCCTGTGTTCCAGACCTTCTGCCGTTGCCCCTGACTACGATCCTTGCTGCCTGCCCCGACCTTCTGCTACGTCCGACCTTGCTTCTGCCTACTCCCTTGTACCGCGCCTATCTTCAGCAGCCAGAGAGGTGAGCCGTTGCTAGTGGATACGACCTGGTCACTACCGCCGCAGCAAGACCATCCCGCTTTGCGGCGGGCTCTGGTGAAAACCAGTAGTGGCTTAGAACCGGTCCACTAGCACGGTCCACGCCAATCCCTCTCTGGCACAGAGGATCCACTACCTGCCAGCCGGCATCGTGACAGTTTCCCTGATTGGGACGTTTTTGGTCATCGTTTAAAACTATAACTCCCAGCATGCCTGGACAGCCAAGAGCTGTCCGGGCATGCTGAGGGTTGTAGTTCTGCAACAGCTTGTATACACGTTTGGCGGCCACTGGGTGTTAGTAAGAGTACCTGCTCACTTCGTGACGCCAGGGCACTGTTATCCTACACACGGTCTGAGGAATACAGCTTCTCCTGGGCCAGACACGTTGAGCCAATAAACACACCGACGTCAGGTTATGGATAAGTGTCTTTACTGAGCTGGTGCAGATGGTAATACACAGACAGCTGGCCTTGGTGTGAGAGAGTGCAGCGTAACCCCTTGTGAGCCTTGTTGCCGTTCTGAGACTTGTGGTCCTTTTCACCGGACGGAATTGTAGACTGTAGATTCTGGTAGCTAGGGTCCTTCCATGGCACTGTAAACTATTCTGCAGGGGCATAAATCTTCCCCGCGAGTGAACCTTGTAGGATGACCAGTAGTAAAGTGAAGTAGGCCTCTGCTTAGGACACCCGACACAGCACACCGGAGCTTAGCCGCTGCTCAGGACCACACGCTAGGGTGGACTAACTGTGGACTGACTAAGGACTAAGGATGCATTCACACGGCCGTCTGTCCCCGTTTTTGTATTTTTCCCCCGTTTAGGTTCCATTGTTGCTGCTTGTAAACAAATTACAAACGGTTGTAAAATAATCCTGTTGATGTCAATGGGATTTTTTTTACAATCCTTTTTACATCCGTTTGCACCCGTCTGCGCTCATTTCCGTTCTTTTTAACGGGAGAAAAGACGGTGCATGCAGTATTTTTTCTCCCGTCAAAAAAAATAAATAAAAATAAAAAGGAAGAAAAAACGGATACAATAAATTTAACATTGAAGTCTATGGAAAAACGGATGAGCCTTTTATGTCATCCGTTTGCTTGCGCTTTTTCAATCCATTTTTTGATCCGTTTTTACTTCTGAGCACGCTCAGAACAAAAAAAAAAATTTTTTTTTTTGTTTATTAACTGAACAATAATGGATCCAAATGGATAATATCAGTTATTGTCCCTTTTTTTATTTATTTTTTATTTATAAAGTCCGTTTTTATTTTTGGCGGGAGAAGAACGGGACGGGTCTAGATGGCCGTGCGAATTCAGCCTAACTCCTCCCCTGTATAGTGAGGTCTTTTGGGGTCTCATTGGCTCACATGGTCACATGGGGTTCACTGCTCACATTTTAAAGGCACAGTAACATGTCAAACCATAACAAAATTAAAGGGGTTATCCAGGGAAAAACTTTTTTTTTATTTTATTTTTTATAAATCAACTGGCTCCAGAAAGTTAAACAGATTTGTAAATTACTTCTATTAAAAAAATCTTAACCCTTTCAGTACTTATGAGCTTCTGAAGTTAAGGTTGTTCTTTTCTGTCTCTGATGACACCTGTCTCGGGAACCGGCCAGTTTAGAAGCAAATCCCCATAGCAAACCTCTTCTAAACTGGGCGGTTCCCGAGACAGGTGTCATCAGAGAGCACTTAGACAGAAAAGAACAACTCCACTTCAGCAGCTCATAAGTACTGAAAGGATTAAGATTCTTTAATAGAAGTCATTTACAAATCTGTTTAACTTTCTGGAGCCAGTTGATATATATATATATATAAAAAAAAAAGTTTTTTCCTGGAATACCCCTTTAACTTAAGAAAAATTGATTATTCTTATTTTACAATATTCACATAATGAATCTAACAGTAGGACGCTATTCGGCCCAACACCACGTGCTATCTGACTGCCCGAGACAGTCCAAAACCACGGGACAGCCACCGGTGCTGGGACACCAGACACACTGTTTGGAAAGCACCGCTTTAGTTTTAGGAATAATCCATAAGAACTACAGAGACTGCAGTTGCACCTGGATGCAGGATCCATAGGACGACACCAGCACTATGGTATATAGCAGTGGTCTCCGACCTGCGGACCTCCAGATGTTGCAAAACTACAACTCCCAGCATGCCCGGACAGCCAACGGCTGTCCGGGCATGCTGGGAGTTGTAGTTTTGCAACATCTGGAGGTCCGCAGGTTGGAGACCACTGGTATATAGGGTGCATCCCATAGTTAGGGGCCTTGTTGCAAAATTTTGCATTAGTAGTGTGTATATATATATATATATATATATATATATATATATATATACTGTCATTGCACATATACTGTATTCGTGACGCCAGGGTGTGGTTTATCCTAAATACCACTCGAAGGTATACCGCTGGATCCTGGGCTAGGCACAGGGGCAATAATTACTCCGATGCCAAGTTACGGACAATGGTAGCTTTACTGAAGGTAGACAGTTGTAACGTCTATACCAGTGGTCTTCAATCTGCGGACCTCCAGATGTTGCAAAACTACAACTCTCGCCATTGGCTGTCCGGACATGCTGCGAGTTGTAGTTTTGCAACATCTGGAGGTCCGCAGGTTGGAGACCACTGGTATATAGGGTGCATCCCATAGTTAGGGGCCTTG
This sequence comes from Hyla sarda, assembly GCF_029499605.1. Taxonomy (NCBI): domain Eukaryota; kingdom Metazoa; phylum Chordata; class Amphibia; order Anura; family Hylidae; genus Hyla; species Hyla sarda. Next base: position 16,882,397 of record NC_079196.1, on the reverse strand, counting down.
TTGCAAAATTTTGCATTAGTAGTGTGTATATATATATATATATATATATATATATATATATATATATACTGTCATTGCACATATACTGTATTCGTGACGCCAGGGCGTGGTTTATCCTCAATACCACTCGAAGGTATACCGCTGGATCCTGGGCTAGGCACAGGGGCAATAATGACTCCGATGCCAAGTTACGGACAATGGTAGCTTTACTGAAGGTAGACAGTTGTAACGTCTATACCAGTGGTCTTCAATCTGCGGACCTCCAGATGTTGCAAAACTACAACTCTCGCCATTGGCTGTCCGGGCATGCTGGGAGTTGTAGTTTTGCAACATCTGGAGGTCCGCAGGTTGGAGACCACTGGTATACAGGGTGCATCCCATAGTTAGGGGCCTTGATGCAAAATTTTGCATTAGTAGTATATATATATATATATATATATATATATATATACTGTCATTGCACTAATATTCAGTTCAATTGTATATTGCATTTTGTTGAGGTTTTTTTTTTCCTGTTGTTTGCATTTTCACATAGCGCCCCCTGCAGTCCAACACAAAGCTGTGTACAGATGAGTACATCACATGCTTTTTAAAGGGGTACTCCGTTGGAAACCTTTTTTTTTTTTATTAAATCAACTGGTGCCAGAAAGTTAAACAGATTTGTAAATGACTTCTATTAAAAAATCTTTACCCTTCCAGTACTTATTGGCAGCTGTATGCTACAGAGGAAATTCTTTTCTTTTTGAATTTTTTTGCTGTCTCGACCACAGTGCTCTCTGCTGACACCTCTGTCCGTGTCAGGAACTGTCCAGAGCAGGAGAAAATCCCCATAGCAAACCTATGCTGCTCTGGACAGTTCCTGAAACGGACAGAGGTGTCAGGAGAAAGCACTGTGGACAACACAAAAAAGAAATTCTAAAAGAAAAGAGAATTTCCTCTGTAGAATACAGCTGCTAATAAGTACTGGAAGGATTGAGATTTTTAATTAGAAGGAATTTACAAATCTGTTTAACTTTCTGGCACCAGTTGAAAACCACCAGTAAAAAAAAAAAAAAAAAAAAAAATTGGCTGAAGAAGTTTTTACTCCCTACAGCAAAGGGTTTCGGGGCATGCTGGGAGTTGTAGTTTTGCAACAGCTGGAGGCACCCTGGTTGGGAAACACTGACCTACAGATAGGGCTGCAGGTGTTCTATAGTCACACAACCTTTCTCAGTGACCTTCATTTATATTGGTGCTCTTCAACCTGAGTCTCCCTGGCTATCGCAAAACTACAACTCCCAGCATGTCCGGACAGCCACCGGATGTCTGGGCATGCTGGGAGTTGTAGTTTTGCAAAAACTGTGAAGCCACAGATTGGAGACCACTGTTTTACATAGTAAGTTCCTTTTTTACTATAAAAGGTTTTTATGCTTTACCTTGTTCTACTAGTTATATAATATCTTCTCTAGTCGCATCCAAATCTGCATTAAAGGGGTACTCCGATGGAAAAATCTTTTTTTTTTTTTTTTTTAAATCAACTGGTGCCAGAAAGTTAAACAGATTTGTAAATGACTTCTATTTAAAAATATTATTCCTTCCAGTACTTATTAGCTGCTGAATACTACAGAGGAAATTCTCTTCTTTTTGGAACACAGAGCTCTCTGCTGACATCACAAGCACAGTGCTTAATCCTTCCAGTACTTAGTAGCTGCTGAATACTACAGAGGAAATTCTTATCTTTTTGGAACACAGAGCTCTCTGCTGACATCACGACCACAGCGCTCTCTGCTGACATCGCTGTCCATTTTAGGAACTGTCCAGAGCAGCATATGTTTGCTATGGGGATTTTCTCCTACTCTGGACACTTCCTTAAACGGACAGAGGTATCAGCAGAGAGCACTGTGCTCGTGATGTCAGCAGAGAGCTCTGTGTTCCAAAAAGAAAAGAATTTCCCCTGTAGTATTCAGCAGCTAATAAGTACTGGAAGGATTAAGATTTTTTAATAGAAGTCATTTACTAATATGTTTAAAAAAAAAAAAAAAGTTTTCCACCTGAGTACCCCTTTAAGGGGTCTGCACCTCCATCATGCCTTATTCTTACACTTATACCAGTGGTCTCCAAACTCAGGACCTCCAGCTGTTGCAGAACTACAACTCCCAGCATTGCCCGGACAGCCAACGGCTGTCCGGGCAATGCTGGGAGTTGTAGTTCTGCAACAGCTGGAGGGCCACAGTTTGGAGACCACTGCTTTATACTATGTAACTACTCTTGCACTTTTCGGGATGACTGTATTACCATTTATGTTTCTTTTGTTTCTTATTCATAAAATGTTAGATTTTTCAGTAAACATAATAAAAATAATAATAATAAATCCAAACTACTTTTATTATCAGTCTCTATGTGTCATCTGATTTTTTTTTTCCCCACAATGCTCCAATCAGGGACGTGCACACATTGACAAGAATGACCAGCTGCATCTCTCCCCCTAAAGTGCGCAATGGATCCTGCAGAAAATCTCTCCCCAATGCTTCCACTCTCCACTATCCTGTTAGGGGGTCGATAGGACCCCCCCACAATTTCCGGTCCGGCACTGCAGTGTTCATGATGTCACACCACGCTGCCTCTATTCATATTTATGGGAGGGTGTGTGACGGCTAATACACATCCTAGCGGCGGGGTACCCCTTTAACCCCTTAAGGACGCAGGGTTTTTCTGTTTTTGCACTTTCGTTTTTTCCTCCTTACCTTTTAAAAATCATAACCCTTTCAATTTTCCACTTAAATATCCATATTATGGCTTATTTTTTGCGTCACCAATTCTACTTTGCAGTGACATTAGTCATTTTACCCAAAAATTCACGGCGAAATGGGAAAAAAAATCATTGTGCGACAAAATCGAAGAAAAAACGCCATTTTGTAACTTTTGGGGGCTTCCGTTTCTACGCAGTGCATATTTAGGTAAAAATTACACCTTATCATTATTCTGTAGGTCCATACGGTTAAAATGATCCCCTACTTATATAGGTTTGATTTTGTCGCACTTCTGGAAAAAATCATAACTACATGCAGGAAAATTTATACGTTTAAAAATGTCATTTTCTGACCCCTATAAGTTTTTTATTTTTCCACGTACAGGGCAGTATGAGGGCTCATTTTTTGCACCATGATCTAAAGTTTTTATCGGTACAATTTATTTTTTATCTGACTTTTTGATCACTTTTTATTCATTTTTTAATGGTATAAAAAGTGACCAAAAATGCGCTTTTTTGGACTTTGGAATTTTTTTGCGTGTACGCCATTGACCGTGCGGTTTAATTAATGATATATTTTTATAATTCGGACATTTACGCACGCGGCGATACCACATATGTTTATTTATTTTTTTTATTTACACAGTTTTATTTTATTTTTTATTTACACTGTTTTATTTTTTTTATGGGAAAAGGGGGGTGATTCAAACTTTTATTAGGGAAGGGGTTAAATGATCTTTATTCACTTTTTTTTTGCAGTGTTATAGGTCCCATAGGGACCTATAACACTGCACACACTGATCTCTTATACTGATCATTGTTATCCCATAGGGACCTATAACACTGCACACACTGATCTCTTATACTGATCATTGTTATCCCATAGGGACCCTATAACACTGCACACATTAATCTCTTATACTGATCATTGTTATCCCATAGGGACCTACAACACTGCACACACTGATCTCTTATACTGATCATTGTTATCCCATAGGGACCCTATAACACTGCACACACTAATCTCTTATACTGATCATTGTTATCCCATAGGGACCTATAACACTGCACACACTGATCTCCTATGCTGATCACTGGCGTGTATTAACACGCCTGTGATCAGTGTTATCGGCGCTTGACTGCTCCTGCCTGGATCTCAGGCACAGAGCAGTCATTCGACGATCGGACACCGAGGAGGCAGGTAAGGGTCCTCCCGGTGTCCTGTAAGCTGTTCGGGGCGCTGCGGCGGTCCCGAACAGCCAGACTGAGCAGCCGGATACTTTCACTTTCACTGCAGACGCGGCGGTCAGCTTTGATAGCCGCGTCTGAAGGGTTAATACAGGGCATCACCGCGATCGGTGATGTCCTGTATTAGCCGCGGGTATCGGCCATTGATAGCCGACGGGACCGACCCGATATGACGCTGGGACACCGCGGCATATCGCGGGAGCCGGCGGAGGACGTAAATATACGTCCTGCGTCGTTAAGGAGTTAAAGGGAAACTCCAGTGGAAAACAATTTTTTTTTAAATCAACTGGTCTCAGAAAGTAACAGATTTATGAACTACTTCTATTTAAAAATCCTAATCCTTCCAGTACTTGTCAGCTGCTGTATACTACAGAGGAAGTTATTTTCTTTTAGAATTTTTTTCTCTCTCTGACCACAGTGCTCTCTGCTGACACCTCTGTCCATTTTTGGAACTGTCCAGAGTAGGAACAAATCCCCATAGCAAACCTCTCCTGCTCTGGACAGTTCCTGACATGGACAGAGGTGTCAGCAGAGAGCAATGTGGTCAGACAGAAAATAAATTAAAAAAGAAAAGAACTTCCTTTGGAGCATACAGCAGCTGATAAGTACTGGAAGGATAAAGATTTTTTAATAGAAGTAATTTACAAATCTGTTTAACGTTCTGGCACCAACTGATTTAAAAAAATAAAAATAAAAAATAATAATGTTTTCCAGTGGAGTACCCCTTTAAAAGCTCTAGGTTTCAGTCAGTGACTGAAGTTTGAATTGAGAGAGAACAGAGATGATTACAAGCTGCATCTCTACCGAGCCAAGACCATTGGTACGGCTGCGCTCACATCATGTTTTTGCCATACTATTGCCGTATAGGGTTTTGTATTTGGAAACCGTACACAAATGTATTACTTGCCATATACACCGACCACCCATAAAAAAAAAAACTAACGCAAAAAAAGGATCGGGGATAAGATGTCTAGAAACAGAGTTCCCCTTTAAGAACTGAAGTAATTAAAGGGGTTATCCAGGAAAAAACTTGCTTTTATATATATATATATATATATATATATATATATACATATATATATATATATATATATCAACTGGCTCCAGAAAGTTAAACAGATTTGTAAATTACTTCTATTAAAAAATCTTCATCCTTTCAGCACTTATGAGCTGATGAAGTTGAGTTCTTCTTTTCTGTCTAAGTGCTCTCTGATGACACCTGTCTTGGGAACCGCCCAGTTTAGAAGCAAATCCCTCATAGCAAACCTCTTCTACTCTGTGCAGTTCCCGAGACAGGCAGAGATGTCAGCAGAGAGCACTGTTGCCAGACAGAAAACAACAACAACTCAACTTCAGCAGCTGATAATTATTGAAAGAAGTAATTTACAAATCTGTTTAACTTTCTGGAGCCAGTTGATATAAAAATATTTAAAAAAAAAAAAAAGTTTTTTTCCTGGATAATCCCTTTAATTACTTCAGTTCTTAAAGGGGAACTCTGTTTCTAGACATCTTATCCCCGATCCTTTTTTTGCCTTAGTTTTTTTTTTATGGGTATATATAATATATATAAAGTTTTTTTCCTGGAATACCCCTTTAACACATCGCACCTTCTCCTCGTCTCTGGTTTCCTTCCCCTACACCAGTGGTCTTCAACCTGCGGACCTCCAGATGTTGCAAAACTACAACTCCCAGCATGCCCGGACAGCCGTTGGCTGTCCGGGCATGCTGGGAGTTGTAGTTTTGCAACATCTGGAGGTCGGCAGGTTGAAGACCACTGCCCTACACCATCGAGGGCATCCCGTCTGCCAGTACAGGGGCCCCCCAAGGGACCCGCTCACATACAACACCCGGCAGGCCCTTCATTGGCAAAAGAGTGAGGGATCTTTACATGGGACTGCACCACCACTCGCGCCACAAGTGACATATGTAATGTGGAACTACAAGTCCCAGCAGAGTCACAATGTCCCCACACTCTCCCCAGCACACCGTGGCTTTGTATGAATGATGTAACTGATACATTGTGACCTCTCTGATACTTGGTGAATTCCTGGTATTCCGACTTCTTAGATCCACGCTCCCCGCACGAGAGGCTCCGGTTATTGGAAAACCCCAGGGGCAAGCAAGTGGAACACCACGGTTAATGGATGACTGGATGGGTCTAGGGCCCCCTCCTCATATCTGGGCTCAGCTGTTCCTCGGTGACCCCCTTAGTACCCGCTACGACCTGGCGCAGAGATGTCTATTATCTGCTGCGGGACCAAAAGTAGGCGCCAATCCTCCTACCGGCCCCATGAGACCCCGCCATGGCTGCTCAGCTTCTTCTTTGCACTTCAGGTAAGTGAAGATATTCCCAGATATTCCCATGGAATGACCATAACTTTTGTCTGGAATCAGGGGTCTCCGACCTATGGCTCCATAACTGTTGCAGAACTACAACTCCCATCATGCCCTGACAGCCTTCTGGTGACAGGGACGTGCACAGACAATTTATGAGGCAGGGTGTGATAGCCTGGGGGGGGAGTAGGGTATGGGGAGTGTAGCTGTGCGGTTACTAAAGGGTGCTTGTTAACCCTTGCTATTCGTGACGCCAGGGTAAGGGCACCTCTGTAATGCTTGTCCTACCCTTCCCAAGAGCGATAGGGAGGTATTGAATAATTGAATGTCCACAATCTTAATCCTTTCAGTACTTATGAGCTTCTGAAGTTAAGGTTGTTCTTTTCTGTCTAAATCCTCTCTGATGACACGTGTCTCGGGGAAACGCCCAGTTAAGAAGAGGTTTGCTATGGGGATTTGCTTCTAAACTGGGCGTTTCCCGAGACAGGTGTCATCAGAGAGGATTTAGACAGAAAAGAACAACCTTAACTTCAGAAGCTCATAAGTACTGAAAGGATTAATATTTTTTTAATAGAAGTAATTTACAAACCTGTTTAACTTTCTGGAGCCAGTTGATATATATATAAAAAAGTATTTTCCTGGATAACCCCTTTAAGCGTTTTAGAGTCCGTAGACTGATATGCGCTGTTCCACTGGATTTAGGGGATTTAGTTTCGGTCCAGTAGTCACGCTAGCTTTAGCAGGGATTTAGTTTAGGACTCACGTTTTAGTTTTGTGCTGAGGTCGGCAGGCTTCTGGCCTAGCGTGTCTTTGAAAGTTGCGCAGATCCGTCCTGCTAGTCCGGCATCCACGAGAACAGTAATCATTGGCTACAGCTCCCTTATATGGGCAGGGGCTGGACTACAGCTAATTGGTCCAATACTTCTGTCAATCATCTTTACACAGAGGTTTGAGTAACTTGTGACCCAAGGACCTCCAAAGGTCCTCCAACATACCATAGAGGATTTAACACAGTCACATGACCGAAGGTCCTGCGACGCTGACAAGGTAAGTACACTATACACATTATATTAAATATATACATTATTAGATATATACTTATAAACATCATATAATTAGAGTAGAATGATGAGGCGACTAGGGGCTGTCCCACCTGGGGGGACCCTACCTGAACGTAGGAACGCTGACTTTGGGGACCACCATACAAGGTACGGTATGCAATACGGTACCGGGACACCACAAGGTCATGAATTGAAAAAAGGGCACCTCTCATAATTATTTATTTAAATGCCCACATAATGCTGCCCCACTGCCCAGTGTCAAAAGGGCAGGGGCTCAAGCCCCCTGTCTTGTCAATGTGTGCACGTCCCTGAACAATGGGTTGGAGACTATTGCTTCAGATCAGTGCTCTCCAACCTATAGCTCCACAACTGTTGGAAAACTACAACTCCCAGCATGCTCTGATGGCAATTAGGGAATTGTAGTTTTGCATGTACAGCTGAGCCAGAGGTTGGATAACAGGGGGGACAGGGGGATCTATCATTGTCTTTCAAGCTGTTTTTGGGTGGATTTTGTCTCACAGTTGGTGCTGCGCAGCGTCTCAGGCCCTTTTTTGCGACTTTTTAGTTTACACTTTTTACGGTCCCACAAAGCGCTAACGCAGCATACAGCGGTCCCTCAACATACGATGGTAATCCATTCCAAACGGACCATCGTTTGTTGAAACCATCGTATGTTGAGGGATCCGTGCAATGTAAAGTATAGGACAGTGGTCTACAACCTGCGGACCTCCAGATGTTGTAAAACTACAACTCCCAGCATGCCCGGACAGCCAACGGCTGTCCGGGCATGCTGGGAGTTGTAGTTTTGCAACATCTGGAGGTCCGCAGGTTGAAGACCACTGGTATTAAAGGTTGTACTCACGTGTCCCCGACGCTCCGGCAAGGCCTCTGCTTCCCCGGCATCCTCGCTCTCCGTCGCTGCCATCACGTCGCTACGCACGCCGCTCCTATTGGATGACGGGACGGCGTGCACAGCGACGTGATGACGACGATGGAGAGCGCCGGCGATGCAGGGGATCCCGAAGAGGACGTGCCGGAGCCCCGAGGACAGGTAAGTGACCGTCAGTGGAGCACACGGGGCACCGTAAACGGCTATCCGGGGGTAGCTGAAGTAGTCTGCGCTGCCGGATAGCCGTTTATGCGATGGCCCCGACATACAAAAGCATCATATGTTGATGCCGCCTCTGAGAGACCATCGTATGTTGAAATGATCGTATGTCGGGGCCATCGTAGGTAGGTCGGGGGGGGGGGGGGGTTACTGTATTTCATGTGTAGTAAATGTGCTGTGCAGTGGGAAATACGCTGCGTATTCTGCGATGAGGCAGATTCTGCCTGTGTGTTCGGCGAGGCTTGAAGGCGGGGACGAGCGCCGGCGTGACTGTGACGCATGGCCCCGCCCCCAAACCTCACTGAACACACAGGCGGAATCTGCCTCACCACAGAATACGCAGCGTATTTCCCACTGCATTAGCGCTACGTGGGACCGTACCCTATAAGGTTAGTCTTAGGCGGGGGTAATGAATTTATCCAATGACACCTTTTGGATAAGTCGCACATTTTTGCACAACCACCTCCAAAAAGTTACAAAAATATACCAGTCCAGACCTGGCTAAGGCTGCATTCACACCACGTTTTTGCAATACAGTTCCCGTATCAGGTTTTTGATGAAAAACGGATTCCATAAAACCTGACTAAACTGTATCCAAACGCGTGTACTAATTTCAAACCGTATACGGTAAAAAAAAAACATATATGATTTGAAAAATGCATATGTTTTTAACTTTTCACTCCATTTTGAATAAAGTTTCACTTGTTTGATTGAAATTCCAAGAAAAGAAACTGTGCAAAGTCAAAAACCGTATGGTAAAAACCGGATGAAACCGTACGCACATTTGGGGAGATTTATCAAAACCTGTGCAGAGGAAAAGTTGCCGAGTTGCCCATAGCAACCAATCAGATCGCTGCTTTCATTTTTAACAAGGCCTCTGCAAAATGAAAGCAGCGATCTGATTGGTTGCTATGGGCAACTGGGCAACTTTTCCTTTGCACAGGTTTTGATAAATCTCCCCCATACAGTTCTGTACGGACTCCCATGTTTAAAAAAAAAAAAATGTATATGGTGTAATACGGTTTTTCGGACCAAAAGACGTGGTGGTCTACGGTTTTGGGTACGGGTAAAAAACCGGACACAACTGTATAAGACACAAAACGGACTAAACCGGATGATGTGTTTGACAGACGGTTTACAATGTTAAGTCAATGCATACGGTTTTCTATACGGTTTTCTATACGGTTTTTAACTTGAAACCGTATACGGGAACTGTATAGCAAAAACGTGGGGTGCATGCAGCCTTAGCTGTGAAGAAAAGTCGCCAATTTTTCACGTGGCAGGATGAAAAAAAGGTCGCAGTTTTATGCATACAGCTCCTATGCAGACCCATCTGTCTTTATGGTCAAAGTTCCCAACCAGTGCGCCTTCAACTGTTGCAAAACTACAACTCCCAGCATGCTGGGAGTTGCAGTTTTGCAGCAGCTGGAGAGTTACAGGTTGAGATCACTGATCTAAATCTAAATTACTTAACTGGCTGGATATATTATTATTATTATTTCTAGTATTATTTCTATTACATTATTTTTATTTGTAATATTTTAATAAATAATAATAAAACATTATAATAATATTTAAATATAAATAAAATAATATAATACAATTATTATTACAATAATAATAATAATTAACAATAATAATTATAATAATACAATTATTATGATTATTTATTTATATATTATATTATTTTTATTAATAATAAAACTAAAAATTATAACAAAGAAAATAATGAAATAATGATATTTATAGTAATAATAATTATAATAAAATTATTATGATTGTTATTATTATTATTAATAATAATAAATAATTGTATTAATTATATTACTATTTTTATTTATTTTCTTATTGTTATATTTTATTATTGTTGTTATTATTGTTATTATTATTAACATTATTATTGCTAAAATTATTAGCATTATTATTACTATTATTATTATTGCTATTGTTGTTATTATTAACATTATTATTACTAATATTATTAGCATTATTATTATTACTAATATTATTATTTCTATTATTATTAACAACATTATTATTACTAATATTATTAGCATTATTATTATTACCAATATTATTATTTCTATTATTATTATTAACAACATTATTATTACTAATATTATTATCATTTTTATTATTACTATTATTATTACAAATATTTTTATCATCATTATTACTAATATAATTATTCTTTCACCCTCTAGCACCTCCTGGTCCAGACCTCTCTCCTCTGCACCTGTCACAGCCTCTTTCTGCAGCATCACCCGCTGACCCCCCAAGATCAGAGCCGCCTATTGGCCCGGAGCCTGTTCGTCTGTGGTATCAGCACCAGCTTACAAAGCAGTCTGGGAACCAGGTATCGTCTTCGGTGTAATTAACCCCTTGAGGACACAGCCAATGATCAGTTTAGCATTTTTAGTTTTTCCCCTCTTCGCCTTTTAAGAGCCATAACTCTTTTATAGACCCATATGAGGGATTGTTTTTTGCGCAACCAATTGTACTTTGTAATGACGCCTTTCATTTTACCAAAAAATCGAAAGGGGAGCTATTTATAGCAAACTTTGGATTGCTAGTACTGTTTGATGTTATGCATAGGCATAGTACTGATCAGGGATATCGGGGATCGACTTGTACAGCCTTCCTCTGTGGGCAGACTATACAAGAAGACCCCTGAGGCAAAACGGAGCACGTGAGAAGACCTCCGGCCATTTACATTTACTTCATATCTTATCATATGTTAGGGGTTAGAGAGTTTTCCAGTTCTGTACATTTATAATAAGCTTTTAAAGGGGTACTCCGGTGCTTAGACATCTTATCCCCTATCCAAAGGATAGGGGATAAGATGCCTGATCGCGGGAGTCCCGCCGCTGGGGACCCCCGGGATCATACACGAGTCACCCCGTTTGTAATCAGTCCCCGGAGTGAGTGATAGCTATCACGCCCCCTCCCGTAGGCTTGCATTGAGGGGCGGAGCCTGACGTCACACGGGGGCGGAGGCGTGACGTCAAACGCCGCCGGCCATGCGGTCGAGCGTAATCAGTCCTGGAGCGAACACGCTCCAGGGACTGATTAAAAACGGGGTGCCGCGTGTATGATCCCGGGGGTCCCCAGCGGCGGGACTCCCGCAATCAGGCATCTTATCCCCTATCCTTTGGATAGGGGATAAGATGTCTAAGCACCGGAGTACCCTTTTAAATATCTCTGTAGGACATTTTTATTTTTGTGCCCCCTTCCAGTACTTATTAGCTGCTGAATACTACAGAGGCAATTCTTTTCTTTTTGGAACGCAGTGCTCTCTGCTGACATCACGAGCACAGTGCTCTCTGCTGACATCTCTGTCCATTTTAGGAACTGTCCAGAGCAGCATATGTTTGCTATGGGGATTTTCTCCTACTCTGGACAGTTCTTAAAATGGACAGAGATGTCAGCAGAGAGCACCGTGGTCATGATGTCAGCAGAGAGCTCTGTGTTCCAAAAAGAAAATAATTTCCTCTGTAGTATTCTCCGGCGTTTTCAAAACTACAACTCCCAGCATGCCCGGACAGCCACCGGCTGTCCGGGCATGCTGGGAGTTGTAGTTTTGCAACAGCTGGAGGCACCCTGGTTGGGAAACACTGATCCAAAACAAACATCTTAAAATAATTTGGGGGATACAAAATGCAACCATTCTATGGAGCCTTTTGCTATGTCCAGGTATTATTTCACTTTCCTAAAATAAACCCATGAAGGGCGAGACACTCAGAAGGAAATGCCTGAAGGCCGGAGCCAAGATCCGCTTCTCTGAGCTGATTGTGTCTAACTACTTCCCAGGATTATTTAGCATTAAAGGGGTACTCCGGTGGAAAACATTATTATTTTTTTTTTTTTAAATCAACTGGTGCCAGAAAGCTAAACAGATTTGTAAAGTACATCTATTAAAAAAAAATCTTAATCCTTCCAGTACTTATTAGCAGGTGTATGCTACAGAGGAAATTCTATTCTTTTTGAATTTCTTTTTTGTCTTGTCCACTGTTACGCCTAGCGCTCCGGGTCCCCGCTCCTCCCCGGAGCGCTCACGGCGTCTTTCTCCCTGCAGCTTCCCGGTCAGTCCCGCTGACCGGGAGCGCTGCTCTGCCATGGCCGTTGGGGATGCGATTCGCACAGCGGGACGCGCCCGCTCGCGAATCGCATCCCAGGTCACTTACCCGTTCCCGTCCCCTGCAGTCATGTGCTGGCGCGCGCGGCTCCGCTCTCTAGGGCGCGCGCGCGCCAGCTCCCTGAGACTTAAAGGGCCAGTGCACCAATGATTGGTGCCTGGCCCAATTAGCTTAATTGGTTCCCACCTGTTCCCTGGCTATATCTAACCTCCTCCCTTGCACTTCCTCGCCGGATCTTGTTGCCCTTGTGCCTAGAGAAAGCGTTTTGTGTGTTTATACCCTGTGTACCAGAACTTCTGCTATCTCCCCTGACTACGAACCTTGCCGCCTGCCCCCGACCTTCTGCTACGTCCGACTTTGCTTCTGCCTACTCCCTTGTACCTCGCCTATCTTCAGCAGCCAGAGAGGTGAGCCGTTGCTAGTGGATACGACCTGGTCACTACCGCCGCAGCAAGACCATCCCGCTTTGCGGCGGGCTCTGGTGAAAACCAGTAGTGACTTAGAACCGGTCCACTAGCACGGTCCTCGCTATCCCTCTCTGGCACAGAGGATCCACCTCCTGCCAGCCGGCATCGTGACAGTAGATCCGGCCATGGATCCCGCTGAAGTTCCTCTGCCAGCTGCCGCCGACCTCCCTACATTGGTCGCCCGACAAGAGCACCAGCTGTCGTACTTGACCACCATGACACAGCAACTCCAGTCGCAGCTACAGCAGCTCCAGTCACAGCAACAGCAGCAACAGTCACAGCTACAGCAAGTTCAGTCTCAGCTACAGCAGCAACAACCATCTCCTCCGCCAGCTCCTGCACCCCTTCCGCAGCGAGTGGCCACTCCTAGCCTCCGCCTGTCTTTGCCGGACAAATTTAATGGGGACTCTAAGTTTTGCCGTGGCTTTCTTTCGCAATGTTCTCTGCACTTGGAGATGATGTCGGACCAGTTTCCTACTGAAAGGTCTAAGGTGGCTTTCGTAGTCAGCCTTCTGTCTGGAAAAGCCCTGTCATGGGCCACACCGCTCTGGGACCGCAATGACCCCGTCACTGCCTCTGTACACTCCTTCTTCTCGGAAATTCGAAGTGTCTTTGAGGAACCTGCCCGAGCCTCTTCTGCTGAGACTGCCCTGCTGAACCTGGTCCAGGGTAATTCCTCCGTTGGCGAGTACGCCATACAATTCCGTACTCTTGCTTCTGAACTATCCTGGAATAATGAGGCTCTCTGCGCGACCTTTAAAAAAGGCCTATCCAGCAACATTAAAGATGTTCTGGCCGCACGAGAGACTCCTGCTAACCTGCATGAACTCATTCATCTAGCCACTCGCATTGACATGCGTTTTTCTGAGAGGCATCAAGAGCTCCGCCAGGAAAAAGACTTAGATCTCTGGACACCCCTCCCACAGTCTCCACTGCAATCTGCGCCTAGGCCTCCCGCCGAGGAGGCCATGCAAGTGGATCGGTCTCGCCTGACCCTGGAAGAGAGGAATCGCCGTAAGGAAGAGAATCTTTGTCTGTACTGTGCCAGTACTGAACATTTTTTGGTGGATTGCCCAATCCGTCCTCCACGTCTGGGAAACGCACGCTCGCACTCAGCTCTCGTGGGTGTGGCGTCTCTTGATGCCAAGTCGGCTTCTCCACGTCTCACGGTACCTGTTCGGATTTCCACTTCAGCCAGCTCTTCCCTCTCAGCCGTGGCCTGCCTGGACTCTGGAGCTTCTGGGAATTTTATTCGGGAGTCCTTTGTGAATAAATTCCGCATTCCGGTGACCCGTCTTGTCAAGCCACTCCACATTTCCGCGGTCAACGGAGCCAGGTTGGATTGCACCGTGCGTTACCGCACGGAGCCCCTCCTAATGTGCATCGGACCTCATCACGAGGAGATTATATTTTTTGTCCTTCCTAATTGCTCTTCTGAAGTTCTCCTTGGACTACCCTGGCTTCAACACCATTCCCCAACCCTGGATTGGTCCACTGGGGAGATCAAGAGTTGGGGCCCCTCTTGTTCCAAGGACTGCCTTCAACCGGTTCCCAGTACTCCCGGCCGTGACCCTGTGGTTCCTCCTGTATCCGGTCCCCCTAAGGTCATTAAGGACTCTGCCTGCCACAGGAAATGCCCCTCCCCCCCTCCCAGTTCCATCAGGCAAGCTTCTGTGTCCCCTCATGGCCCTCGTCCTGGTGTCACACTGCCCCGTGCCAGGTCTCGCCCTCTGCCCTCTCTCCCCATTCCTACTCCTGCGGTTCTGCCTGCCGTTGAGGAATCCCTCCATCCTTTCCCGGTGTCCTCATCCCAGGGGAGGCAGTTACCCGATAAAGAGAAGGGGAGACCTAAGGGGGGGGGGTACTGTTACGCCTAGCGCTCCGGGTCCCCGCTCCTCCCCGGAGCGCTCACGGCGTCTTTCTCCCTGCAGCTTCCCGGTCAGTCCCGCTGACCGGGAGCGCTGCTCTGCCATGGCCGTTGGGGATGCGATTCGCACAGCGGGACGCGCCCGCTCGCGAATCGCATCCCAGGTCACTTACCCGTTCCCGTCCCCTGCAGTCATGTGCTGGCGCGCGCGGCTCCGCTCTCTAGGGCGCGCGCGCGCCAGCTCCCTGAGACTTAAAGGGCCAGTGCACCAATGATTGGTGCCTGGCCCAATTAGCTTAATTGGTTCCCACCTGTTCCCTGGCTATATCTAACATCCTCCCTTGCACTTCCTCGCCGGATCTTGTTGCCCTTGTGCCTAGAGAAAGCGTTTTGTGTGTTTATACCCTGTGTACCAGAACTTCTGCTATCTCCCCTGACTACGAACCTTGCCGCCTGCCCCCGACCTTCTGCTACGTCCGACCTTGCTTCTGCCTACTCCCTTGTACCTCGCCTATCTTCAGCAGCCAGAGAGGTGAGCCGTTGCTAGTGGATACGACCTGGTCACTACCGCCGCAGCAAGACCATCCCGCTTTGCGGCGGGCTCTGGTGAAAACCAGTAGTGTCTTAGAACCGGTCCACTAGCACGGTCCTCGCTATCCCTCTCTGGCACAGAGGATCCACCTCCTGCCAGCCGGCATCGTGACATCCACAGTGCTCTCTGCTGACACTTGCTGCCCTTGTCAGGATCTGTCCAGAGCAGCAGAGGTTTGCAATGGGGATTATCTCGGGCTCTGGACAGTTCCTGAGATGGACAGAGGTGTCAGCGGAGAGCACTGTAAACGAGACAAAAAAAGAAATTAAAAAAGAATAGAATACTGCTAATAAGTACTGGAAGGGTAAAGATTTTTTAATAGAAGTAATTTACAAATCTGTTTAACTTTCTGCCACCAGTTGGTTTAAAAAAAAAAGAAGTTTTCCACCGGAGTTCCCCTTTAAAAGGATTGTCCGTTTCATTATAAAAAAAAAGGGCAACAAAAGTTATAAAATAACAAAAAAAATTAAAAAATAAAACACAATAAAACTCTCATCAATCCACATTGATCCAACAGTGGACAGACTTTCTGCGCTGTCTCCATTTCCCCTAGTAACTTTTATGGGCGATACGGAAAAAAACTGAAGAACATATCATATCTGTATCTTTCTTTTATTACAAGTACTAGTCTATTTAATTAGATTTCATTTTGGTTTTCCCCTGATGATCTTGATATCTGACTCCCAAGTGAAACACGTAGGAATTAGTGAGGTCTATTACTGTATGATTTATCAAAACCCGTGCAAAGGAAAAGTTGCCCAGTTGCCCATAGCAACCAATCAGATCCCTTCTTTCCTTTTTCACAGGCCCTTTTCAAAATGAAAGAAGCGATCTGATTGGTTGCTACGGGCAACTGGGCAACTTTTCCTCTGCACGGGTTTTGTAGTTTAGCACCAGCTTGAGATCTAAATTACTTCATCTGGCTGGAAATATTATTACTATCATTTATTATTATTATTATTATTATTTATTTTTATATCATATTTTTATTCGCGGATTGGTCCTTTTTATATCCATTTTGTAGGGTGTACACGGGAAACTTCTGTGTCATGTTCAGCCCCACAGCACTAGGTCACTGAAGAGATTAGTGTATGCAGAGGAGACCTTGTCCAGCTTTATTCTCCTCTGGCTAAGACAATACTCCTTCTTGGAGCTGAAGACTTGAGCACATTGCCTTCACAGCGTAGACTAGAACAGGACAGTGACTTGCTTGTAGCAGACATTATCTTGAACAGAATTAGACCTAGGAGTAATACTTTGGCCTAGGGGAAGGTATGCCTAGCAGGATTAGAACTAGGAGATGTGGCTCTGGATAAATCCAAACCTAGACTGATATGGGTCCACTCCTCCTTAGGAGTAAAGGCTGGACTTGGGACTCTTTTCACATCCTTCTAGAAGTGTATGTGCGGAAAAAAAATTGTGTGGAAGCATCATGTGACCAAGGCATCTTTCATCTCATACAAGTGCAAAGGCAGAAAGAAAAAGATGGGCGCTCTCAGGTGTGCGGTTTCTAGGAAAAAAATGGACTGAACCCCCCACCTATTACTGGGTGTCACACTTGGTCCACTGGGGTGGTCCAGCAGAACAAGCGAGACCCAGTGGCGGTGGTATGGTGGGTGGAATATGTGCAGTGTGCAGCTCACTTCCCTTTTCCACATCCACAAGGGTACGGAAGTATAGAAGCAGAGTGAATGAAGAAAAGGAGGGAAAAGGATGGAGCGCTTCTGCTTGTAATGAAGGGACTCAGAACGCCACGGTAGCACAGGACAGTATTTATTTAAAAGATTTCGGACAACGTGTTTCGGCACAGGCTCGCACCTTCCTCAGGTCCACAAAACAATCAAATTGGTGCGTCCTGGGGTATGTTGCTGTGCTTTTGGTGCCACTTTGATTGTTTTGTGGACCCGAGGAAGGCGCGTGCCTGTGCCGAAACACGCTGTCCGAAATCTTTTAAATAAATACCGTACTGTGCTATCGTGGCGTTCCGAGTCCCTTCATTACAAGCAGAAGCGCTCCATCCTTTTCCCTCCTTTGCTTCATCTCATACAAGGCATATTCAGATTTTTAACCCTTTCATTCTTGTTATCTGTCAGTGTATGCTACAACCTGTAAACCCAGTTTTGCAAATTAACTTAAAGTATCCCCACAACTTCACATGGATGGTCGCTTTAACACAGGTACTGGGACACTACAAAAGTGACAAGGGGGACTCTCTAAAATGTAAAGTTCACACCGTCATCCAATTCGCTTTGTCAGTCCTCAGTCACCACTTTCTGACCTTTACTCGCACAAGCAGCTTCCCTTGCATTTTTCTGTTTTGTGAAAACCATTTGTGTACAAGGGAGAACACAGCCCCCGCACCTGCAGCAGTGTGTGTACGGTGATCCCTCAACTTACAATGGACTCAACATACAATAGTTTCCCCATACAACGGTCTTTTCTGGACCATTGTAACTTGAAACCAGACTCAACATACAATGTACAGACAGTCCAGATGTGTCAATGGCTGGAAGAACCGACCAATCAGAATGGACATTCACTGGTAAAACCCCTGTATTACTGAAGTGTATGCACTGACTGGTGTCTGGTAGCGCTCCCTACAGTACAGGGAGGTATTAAATGTTCTGTACTATTCTTTACCTGTATTACTGAAGTGTATCCACTGACTGGTGTCTGGTAGCACCCCCTACAGTACAGGGAGGTATTAAATGTTCTGTACTATTCTTTACCTGTATTACTGAAGCGTATGCACTGACTGGTGTCTGGTAGCGCCCCCTACAGTGCAGGGAGGTATTACATGTTCTGTACTATTCTTTACCTGTATTACTGAAGTGTATGCACTGACTGGTGTCTGGTAGCGCCCCCTACAGTACAGGGAGGTATTGCATGTTCTGTACTCTTTACCTGTATTACTGAAGTGCATGCACTGACTGGTGTCTGGTAGTGCCCCCTACAGTACAGGGAGGTATTACATGTTCTGTACTACACTTTACCTGTATTACTGAAGTGTATGCACTGACTGGTGTCTGGTAGCGCCCCCTACAGTACAGGGAGGTATTACATGTTCTGTACTACACTTTACCTGTATTACTGAAGTGTATGCACTGACTGGTGTCTGGTAGCGCCCCCTACAGTACAGGGAGGTATTACATGTTCTGTACTATTCTTTACCTGTATTACTGAAGTGTATGCACTGACTGGTGTCTGGTAGCGCCCCCTACAGTACAGGGAGGTATTGCATGTTCTGTACTCTTTACCTGTATTACTGAAGTGCATGCACTGACTGGTGTCTGGTAGTGCCCCCTACAGTACAGGGAGGTATTACATGTTCTGTACTACACTTTACCTGTATTACTGAAGTGTATGCACTGACTGGTGTCTGGTAGCGCCCCCTACAGTACAGGGAGGTATTACATGTTCTGTACTCTTTACCTGTATTACTGAAGTGTATGCACAGACTGGTGTCTGGTAGCGCCCCCAACAGGACAGGGAGGTATTACATGTTCTGCACCAGGATTAGCTGCTCCTTTGGACACCAGGTGAGGACGGCCCCACCTTACTTTTTTAGGACACTGTGTACTGTACAGGACCCTGAAGAAGCTCCTGTCCTCTACATAGACAGTGATTTACAGCTCCCAGCAGATCTTTATTACTTTTATATGTAAGGATTTGCTTTATCTATATTAGTTATCTACTTATTGTTCTTTAATCCTCACTTTTTCCTATTTTTGGATGACATTTTGAGGCTTAAGAACCAATTACCAGGTTTCCATAGAGTTCTGGTCTCAACATACAATGGTCTCAACATACAATGGTCTCAACATACAATGATCGTCCTGGAAACGATTAATATTGTAACTTGACGGGCCACTGTATTGTGTACTGTGACTACAGAGATCTGCACGGGATAAGATGTATCGGGGTCGTCTATGACTACTGCACACAGTATTGTTGGGTAAATGTGGCACACACCACAGACCATGACCAAAACTCTTATAGATATTGTAAAAGCCCTCAGTAGAAGCCTCCAGAAGCTAAGTAGGTAGGCAATGCCATCTAATAGGTAGAAACCCCCCACAGTTAGGTAGGGAATCCCCCCCCCCCTACTATTAGGTGGACGCTCCCAGTAGGTAGGTAGGCATCCTCCCTATTAGGTAGAAGCCCCAAGAAGATCGGTAGGTAGAGATTCCCCACATTCCACATATAGGTAAAAGCCCCCAGAAGATAGGTAAGTAGGGAATCCGCCTCTATTAGGTAGAAGCCCCCAGTAAGTAGGTAGTCTGATACAGTAGGTAGGGAACCTCCAATTAGGTAGATTCCCCCATTAAATAGTTTTTAGTTTCCTGTTAGTTGTGCAGGACCTGCCACACAATGAAATGACGCTGAACAGGTCCTGCACCACTCTAGATAGCGCGGCAAACAATGAAAAGACCTCAGTGGAGAACAGCAGCTGATAAGTACCGGAAGGGTTAAGATTTTTAAATAGAAGTAATTTACAAATCTATACAAAAAAAGAAGATTGCAGCAGCACACTTGGTCAAAAAATGGAGGCTCTTAGTGCACTTTTTGATCAAAACGTGTCCCCCCCATCCACCACGCGGAGGTGGCCTCATTTCGGATGGGACCCTAACACAAATTATGAGCCGAACACTCATAACACCCACCTCTGTTGGGCATATAGCCTCTGACTGGGTGACATGCTGGATCCATTATCAATAAAAAAATTTAAATTACAAATCTGTTTAACTTTCTGGCACCAGTTGATTAAAAAAAAAATAATAATAATGTTTTCCACCGGAGTACCCCTTTAGCTTATGACTACTGTTCCCATCATCCAGGTTACCTCTGGTGCAGGCTCCAACCTTCCAGCTGCTGGTCCCGGCCTTAATCCTCAGCAAATACAACGACGTTAACGAAAGTAACGCAGGAGCCGGTGAGTCTCATCCTGCCATGGAATTCTATTCAACACAACGTAGATACATTAGGTTATTGCAGTGTTTACAAACCTGTGGCTCTCCGGGTGTTGCAAAACTACAACTCCCAGCATGCCTGGACAGCCGAAGGCTGTCCGGGCATGCTGGGAGTTGTAGTTTTGCAACAGCTTGAGACACACATGTCCGGGCATGCTGAGAGTTGTAGTTTTGCAACAGCTTGAGACACACATGTCCGGGCATGCTGGGAGTTGTAGTTTTGCAACAGTTTGAGACACATATGTCTGGGCATGCTGGGAGTTGTAGTTTTGCAACAGTTTGAGACACACATGTCCGGGCATGCTGGGAGTTGTAGTTTTGCAACAGTTTGAGACACACATGTCCGGGCATGCTGGGAGTTGTAGTTTTGCAACAGCTTGAGACACACATGTCCGGGCATGCTGGGAGTTGTAGTTTTGCAACAGTTTGAGACACACATGTCCGGGCATGCTGGGAGTTGTAGTTTTGCAACAGCTTGAGACACACATGTCCGGGCATGCTGGGAGTTGTAGTTTTGCAACAGCTTGAGACACACATGTCCGGGCATGCTGGGAGTTGTAGTTTTGCAACAGTTTGAGACACACATGTCCGGGCATGCTGGGAGTTGTAGTTTTGCAACAGCTTGAGACACACATGTCCGGGCATGCTGGGAGTTGTAGTTTTGCAACAGCTTGAGACACACATGTCCGGGCATGCTGGGAGTTGTAGTTTTGCAACAGTTTGAGACACACATGTCCGGGCATGCTGGGAGTTGTAGTTTTGCAACAGCTTGAGACACACATGTCCGGGCATGCTGGGAGTTGTAGTTTTGCAACAGCTTGAGACACACATGTCCGGGCATGCTGGGAGTTGTAGTTTTGCAACAGTTTGAGACACATATGTCCGGGCATGCTGGGAGTTGTAGTTTTGCAACAGCTTGAGACACACATGTCCGGGCATGCTGGGAGTTGTAGTTTTGCAACAGTTTGAGACACACATGTCCGGGCATGCTGGGAGTTGTAGTTTTGCAACTGTTTGAGACACACATGTTCGGGCATGCTGGGAGTTGTAGTTTTGCAACAGTTTGAGACACATATGTCCGGGCATGCTGGGAGTTGTAGTTTTGCAACAGCTTGAGACACACATGTCCGGGCATGCTGGGAGTTGTAGTTTTGCAACTGTTTGAGACACACATATCCGGGCATGCTGAGAGTTGTAGTTTTGCAACAGTTTGAGACACACATGTTCGGGCATGCTGGGAGTTGTAGTTTTGCAACAGTTTGAGACACATATGTCCGGGCATGCTGGGAGTTGTAGTTTTGCAACAGTTTGAGACACACATGTCCGGGCATGCTGGGAGTTGTAGTTTTGCAACTGTTTGAGACACACATGTCCGGGCATGCTGGGAGTTGTAGTTTTGCAACAGCTTGAGACACACATGTCCGGGCATGCTGGGAGTTGTAGTTTTGCAACTGTTTGAGACACACATGTCCGGGCATGCTGGGAGTTGTAGTTTTGCAACAGCTTGAGACACACATGTCCGGGCATGCTGGGAGTTGTAGTTTTGCAACTGTTTGAGACACACATATCCGGGCATGCTGGGAGTTGTAGTTTTGCGACAGTTTGAGACACATATGTCCGGGCATGCTGGGAGTTGTAGTTTTGCAACAGCTTGAGACACACATGTCCGGGCATGCTGGGAGTTGTAGTTTTGCAACAGCTTGAGACACACATGTCCGGGCATGCTGGGAGTTGTAGTTTTGCAACTGTTTGAGACACACATATCCGGGCATGCTGGGAGTTGTAGTTTTGCAACAGTTTGAGACACACATGTCCGGGCATGCTGGGAGTTGTAGTTTTGCAACAGTTTGAGACACACATGTCCGGGCATGCTGGGAGTTGTAGTTTTGCAACTGTTTGAGACACACATGTCCGGGCATGCTGGGAGTTGTAGTTTTGCAACAGCTTGAGACACACATGTCCGGGCATGCTGGGAGTTGTAGTTTTGCAACTGTTTGAGACATATATGTCCGGGCATGCTGGGAGTTGTAGTTTTGCAACAGCTTGAGACACACATGTCCGGGCATGCTGGGAGTTGTAGTTTTGCAACAGTTTGAGACATATATGTCCGGGCATGCTGGGAGTTGTAGTTTTGTGGAGAATTTCAGCAGGAGAGCTGCAGGTTGAAGGTCACTGGGTTCACACCACGTTTTGTTAAATACGGTTCCCGTATACGGCCGGGAGGAGGGGGCGGGGCTTAATGGCGGCGCCCGCACTCAGCCTCCGGTCGGATTCGTTTTTGGCCGTATGCTGTTTCCCGACCGCAGGCAAAAACGTGGTCGACCATGTTTTTGCCTGCGGTCGGGAAACCGCATACGGCCGAAAACGAAGCCGACCGGAGGCTGCGGTTCACTCCGGTCGGCTCATAGACTTGCATTAAATACGGTTCCCTATACGGCTGAGTGCGGGCGCCGCGATTAAGCCCCGCCCCCTCCTCCCGGCCGTATACGGGAACCGTATTTAACGAAACGTGGTGTGAACCCAGCCAAGATGTATTTATGGTATTTGTTGTCCATCTCTCCTCACCCTCTTCTTCCAGATGTTCCCGGGTCGGTGCTTTGCACAGAAACCTCATGTGAACCGCAGCAAAGTGACCTCCAGGCGATCATGGAGGCCAGTACAAACAAAATCTCATTATTTTTAAGGAAGTTTAAGGCTAAGTCTCTACTTGTGTTTTTGTCCTGCGGGGAAAAAAAAGCCAGAAAAAACGCCTGAAAAAACGGTAGTGCAATTTCCTGCATTTTTTCAGGTGTTTTGTTTATTTATGTGGAAATTGAATTTTTGCCACCTTGGCAATTTTTTTTTGGGTGCCCAAAATTTGTTGGGTACCAAAAAAATAAAAAATAAATTATATTTCATGAAATTTACATTTTTTATAACTAAATTAATTTTTAATAAAGTGTGTTTGTGTTCCACTTTTTTTCCATCAATTTTTTAGGTAGTACTACTACTCCCAGCATGGAACAGACTGTTCCATGATGGGAGTAGTAGTACCTGTACTAATAGACATATCGCCAGATGCGATCGTCCATAATAGCAGAGATGCGGCTCTATACAGCGCTCACATCTTTGCTCTGTACTCCGGCCAGTGATGTGAATAGAGCATCATTCATATTTTCCGCCCAGAGTGGTGATTGGCCGGATGGTTGCAGCCAATCACAGCTCTGAGGGAAATATCAATGAGTGAGTGTCCGGCCGGAGTATAGTGCAGAGATGCGAGCGTTGTATACAGCCGCTCCATCTCTGCATTAGATAGGGCGATCGCATCGGGTGTCAGTAGTGATACCCATTGTGATCTGTTCTTACCTACAGGTACTACTACTCCTAACATGAAGCACACTCTGCCCCATGCTGGGAGCTGTAGTTTCTGCATTAATAGACAGATCACAGAGAGTGTAACTTCTGACACCTGTTGCGATCTGTCTATTAATGCAGGTACTACAGCTCCCAGCATTGAGCAGAGTGTGCTCCATGATGGGAGCAGTAGTACCTGCAGTTAAGGAAAGATCACAGCGGATGTCTCTCCTGACCCCCACTGTGATTCTCCTGTATTATGTATAGATGCGGGCGGCTGCTCTCCTATGGTCCCCTGCACTGACGTATATATACACATATTCATATATCCCACAGATAGTTGTGATTGGCTGGTACCATCTGACCAATCACAGCTCTGCGGGAAATATGAATAGGTGTATATATACGTCAGTGCAGGAGACCATAGAAGAGCGGCCGCATCTATACATTATACAGGAGGATCGCAACGGGCGATCTGTCAATTAGTACAGGTACTACTACTCCCATCATGGAACAGTGTGTTCCATGCTGGGAGTAGTAGTACTACCTAAAAAAAATTTAAAACATAAAGAAAAAAAAGTGAAAAAAACACACACACTACATTTTTATTATTGATGGCTACATTTTTAGGTCCCTAGCCGCCCACATAAATGAATCCCTGTTTAAAAATGTATAAAAAATTTTTAATAAAAAAAGAAAAATTTCGTTAGATACAATTTTTTCCATCACTACTGTATCTTTTTTTTAATTTTTTTTTTATGTTACCCTACGAAATTTTATTCAAAAAGGTATCTCCATCACTTTTTTGGCTCGCTAAAGTCCAAAAGAGAAAAAAAAAAAGCCAAAGTTAAAACCCATATATCGTTTTTCTTGCCGTTTTTTTAACTCACTTAGACTTCTATGGGAGAAAAACGCCACGATTTCAGGGAAAAAACGCCAGTGGCTCAACAAAACTGACAAGGAGCTGAAAACGCAAAAAAAGAGTGAAAAAACACCAAAAGCATTAAAAAAAAAAAAAAAAACAACGCCAAACTGAAAAACGGCAAGCGGAAATTTGTTTTTGCGATTTCTCATTGATTTTCAGCTAACAGCTGGCCGCAGCGTTTTTGGCCGAAAAAACTGCATGCGGCAGAATTGGCGTTTTTCTTGGCGTTTAAAAAAAACCAAGAAAACAAGTAGAAACTTAGCCTAAAGGGGTACTCTGGTGAAAAACATATTTTTTTTTTAAATCAACTGGTGCCAGAACGTTAAACTGATTTGTAAATTACTTCTATTAAAAATCTTAATCCTTCCAGTACTTATCAGCTGCTGTATGCTCCACAGGAAGCTCTTTTCTTTTTGCATTTATTTTCTGTCTGACCACAGTGCTCTCTGCTGACACCTCTGTCCATGTCAGGAACTGTCCAGAGCAGGAGCAAATCCCCATAGCAAACCTCTCCTGCTCTGGACAGTTCCTGACATGGACAGTGGTGTCAGCAGAGAGCACTGTGATCAGACTGAAAAGAAATGCAAAAAGAAAAGAACTCCCTCTGTAGCATACAGCAGCTGATAAGTACTGGAAGGATTAAAATTTTTATATAGAAGTAATTTACAAATCTGTTTAACATTCTGGCACCAGTTGATAAAAAAAAAAAAAAAAAATTGTCACCGGAGTACCCCTTTAAATATTCACTCCTGTTTTAAAACTACATCTCCCAGCATGCCCGGACAGCCAAAGGCTGTCCGGGCATGCTGGGAGTTGTAGTTTTGCAACAGCTGGAGGCTCCCTGGTAAGGGAAAAAACTGAAATAAAGGGGAAAAAATGCATGTAAAAAATGCAGCGTACATGCCCAGTGTGAACACAGCTCTCTTCCATGGGTTTTGCAGGTGTCGGGAGCTCTGCTCGTCTCCGGGCTCCTTCAGGTTCTCTTCGGAGTCTCCGGATTTTGGGGCTGGATCTTGCAGTTTTGCGGCCCGATGGTCATTGCGCCGGTGCTCTCCATTATCGGACTTTCCTGTTACAAACCTGCGGCCATGCTCTGCGCCTCCAACTGGGGGATTTCCATGAGGTAAGCCAGAGCTGCGCTCACTATTCTGCTGTTATGTTATATTGTATGCTGCAGTCACATCCAGAGCTGCGCTCACTATTCTGCTGTTATGTTATATCGTATGCTGCAGTCACATCCAGAGCTGCACTCACTATTCTGCTTTTATGTTATATCGTATGCTGCAGTCACATCCAGAGCTGCACTCACTATTCTGCTTTTACGTTATAGCGTATGCTGCAGTCACATCCAGAGCTGCACTCAATATTCTGCTTTTATGTTATATCATATGCTGCAGTCACATCCAGAGCTGCACTCACTATTCTGCTTTTATGTTATATCATATGCTACAGTCACATCCAGAGCTGCGCTCACTATTCTGCTGTTATGTTATATCGTATGCTGCAGTCACATCCAGAGCTACACTCACTATTCTGCTTTTATGTTATATCGTATGCTGCAGTCACCTCCAGAGCTGCACTCACTATCCTGCGGTTACATCATGTCTTATACCCCTGTCACCTCCAGAGCTGCACTCACTATTCTGCTGTTACATCATGTCTTATACTCCAGTCACCTCCAGAGCTGCACTCACTATCCTGCTGTTACATTATGTCTTATACCCCAGTCACCTCCAGAGCTGCACTCACTATTCTGCTGTTACATCATGTCTTATACCCCTGTCCCCTCCAGAGCTGCACTCACTATTCTGCTGTTACATCATATCTTATACCCCACTCACCTCCAGAGCTGCACTCACTATCCTGCTGTTACATCATGTCTTATACTCCAGTCACCTCCAGAGCTGCACTCACTATCCTGTGGTTACATCATGTCTTATACTCCAGTCACCTCCAGAGCTGCACTCACTATCCTGTGGTTACATCATGTCTTATACTCCAGTCACCTCCAGAGCTGCACTCACTATCCTGTGGTTACATCATGTCTTATACTCCAGTCACCTTAAGAGCTGCATTCACTATTCTGCTGTTACATCATGTCTTATACCCCAGTCACCTCCAGAGCTGCATTCACTATCCTGCTGTTACATCATGTCTTATACCCCTGTCCCCTCCAGAGCTGCATTCACTATCCTGCTGTTACATCATGTCTTATACCCCTGTCCCCTCCAGAGCTGCACTCACTATTCTGCTGTTACATCATGTCTTATACTCCAGTCACCTCCAGAGCTGCACTCACTATTCTGCTTTTATGTTTTATCGTATGCTGCAGTCACATCCAGAGCTGCACTCACTATTATGCTTTTATGTTATATGATATCATATGCTACAGTCACATCCAGAGCTGCGCTCACTATTCTGCTTTTATGTTATATCGTATGCTACAGTCACATCCAGAGCTGCACTCATTATTCTGCTTTTATGTTATATCGTATGCTACAGTCACATCCAGAGCTGCGCTCACTATTCTGCTTTTATGTTATATTGTATACTACAGTCACATCCAGAGCTGCGCTCACTATTCTGCTTTTATGTTATATCATATGCTGCAGTCACATCCAGAGCTGCACTCACTATTCTGCTTTTATGTTATATCATATACTGCAGTCACATTCAGAGCTGCGCTCACTATTCTGCTTTTATGTTATATCGTATGCTGCAGTCACATCCAGAGCTGCACTCACTATTCTGCTTTTATGTTATATTGTATGCTGCAGTCACATCCAGAGCTGCACTCACTATTCTGCTTTTATGTTATATCGTATGCTGCAGTCACACCCAGAGCTGCACTCACTATTCTGCTTTTATGTTATATCATATGCTGCAGTCACATCCAGAGCTGCACTCACTATCCTGCTTTTATGTTATATCGTATGCTGCAGTCACATCCAGAGCTGCGCTCCCTATTCTGCTCTTATCCTCCAGTCACCTAAAGAGCTGCACTCACTATTCTATTGTTAAGAATGAATAAAATAGAGTGGTCGGCACTGCGGCTTGAAGTCCGGTGCTGGTGGAGCGGCAATACAATGTAGAGAGAGGTCCCGGCACACGGTAGATTGCTTTACAATGTTTATTTAGCTTTCAGCGTTACTGCAGGCGTCGCGGCTCCCACCTGAGCCGTACATCATGTCTAATCCTCCAGTCACCTCCAGAGCTGCACTCACTATTCTGCTGTTACATCATGTCTTATACTCCACACACCTCCAGAGCTGCACTCACTATCCTGCTGTTACATCATGTCTTATACCCCAGTCACCTCCAGAGCTCCACTCACTATTCTGCTGTTACATCATGTCTTATACTCCAGTCACCTCCAGAGCTGCACTCATTATCCTGCTGTTACATCATGTCTTATCCTCCAGTCACCTCCAGAGCTGCACTCAATATTCTGCTGTTACATCATGTCTAATTCTCCAGTCACCTCCAGAGCTGCACTCACTCTCCTGCTGTTACATTATGTCTTATACTCCAGTCACCTCCAGAGCTGCACTCACTATCCTGCTGTTACATCATG
The DNA here is from genome assembly GCF_029499605.1 of Hyla sarda. Classification (NCBI taxonomy): domain Eukaryota; kingdom Metazoa; phylum Chordata; class Amphibia; order Anura; family Hylidae; genus Hyla; species Hyla sarda. The sequence continues at coordinate 16,854,054 of NC_079196.1, read as the reverse complement.
TCTTATACCCCAGTCACCTCCAGAGCTGCATTCACTATCCTGCTGTTACATCATGTCTTATCCTCCAGTCACCTCCAGAGCTCCACTCACTATTCTGCTGTTACATCATGTCTTATACTCCAGTCACCTCCAGAGCTCCACTCACTATTCTGCTGTTACTTCATGTCTTATACACCAATCACCTCCAGAGCTGCACTCACTATTCTGCTGTTACATCATGTCTTATCCTCCAGTCACCTCCAGAGCTGCACTCACTATTCTGCTGTTACATTATGTCTTATACTCCAGTCACCTCCAGAGCTGCACTCACTATCCTGCTGTTACATCATGTCTTATACCCCAGTCACCTCCAGAGCTGCACTCACTATCCTGCTGTTACATCATGTCTTATACTCCAGTCACCTCCAGAGCTGCACTCACTATTCTGCTGTTACATTATGTCTTATACTCCAGTCACCTCCAGAGCTGCACTCACTATCCTGCTGTTACATTATGTCTTATACTCCAGTCACCTCCAGAGCTGCACTCACACTCCTGCTGTTACATTATGTCTTATATTCCAGTCACCTCCAGAGCTGCATTCACTATCATGCTGTTACATTATGTCTTATACTCCAGTCTCCTCCAGAGCTGCACTCACTATCCTGCTGTTACATCATGTCTTATACCCCTGTCCCCTCCAGAGCTGCACTCACTATCCTGCTGTTACATCATGTCTTATACTCCAGTCACCTCCAGAGCTGCACTCACTATTCTGCTGTTACATCATGTCTTATACTCCAGTCACCTCCAGAGCTGCACTCACTATCCTGCTGTTACATCATGTCTTATACTCCACACACCTCCAGAGCTGCACTCACTATCCTGCTGTTACATTATGTCTTATACCCCTGTCACCTCCAGAGCTGCACTCACTATCCTGCTGTTACATTATGTCTTATACTCCAGTCACCTCCAGAGCTGCACTCACTATCCTGCTGTTACATCATGTCTTATACTCCAGTCACCTCCAGAGCTGCACTCACTATCCTGCTGTTACATTATGTCTTATACCCCTGTCACCTCCAGAGCTGCACTCACTATTCTGCTGTTACATCATGTCTTATACTCCAGTCACCTCCAGAGCTGCACTCACTATCCTGCTGTTACATCATGTCTTATACTCCAGTCACCTCCAGAGCTGCACTCACTATCCTGCTGTTACATTATGTCTTATACCCCAGTCACCTCCAGAGCTGCACTCACTATTCTGCTGTTACATCATGTCTTATACCCCAGTCACCTCCAGAGCTGCACTCACTATTCTGCTGTTACATCATGTCTTATACTCCAGTCACCTCTAGAGCTGCACTCACTATTCTGCGGTTACATCATGTCTTATACTCCAGTCACCTCCAAAGCTCCACTCACTATCCTGCTGTTACATTATGTCTTATACCCCAGTCAATTCCAGAGCTGCACTCACTATTCTGCTGTTACATCATGTCTTATACCCCAGTCACCTCCAAAGCTGCACTCACTATTCTGCTGTTACATCATGTCTTATACTCCAGTCACCTCTAGAGCTGCACTCACTATTCTGCGGTTACATCATGTCTTATACTCCAGTCACCTCCAAAGCTCCACTCACTATCCTGCTGTTACATCATGTCTTATACTCCAGTCACCTCCAGAGCTGCACTCACTATCCTGCTGTTACATTATGTCTTACACCCCAGTCACCTCCAGAGCTGCACTCACTATCCTGCTGTTACATCATGTCTTATACTCCAGTCACCTCCAGAGCTGCACTCACTATCCTGCTGTTACATCATGTCTTATACTCCAGTCACCTCCAGAGCTGCACTCACTATCCTGCTGTTACATCATGTCTTATACTCCACACACCTCCAGAGCTGCACTCACTATCCTGCTGTTACATTATGTCTTATACTCCAGTCACCTCCAGAGCTGCACTCACTATCCTGCTGTTACATCATGTCTTATACTCCAGTCACCTCCAGAGCTGCACTTACTATCCTGCTGTTACATTATGTCTTATACCCCTGTCACCTCCAGAGCTGCACTCACTATTCTGCTGTTACATCATGTCTTATACTCCAGTCACCTCCAGAGCTGCACTCACTATCCTGCTGTTACATCATGTCTTATACTCCAGTCACCTCCAGAGCTGCACTCACTATCCTGCTGTTACATCATGTCTTATACTCCAGTCACCTCCAGAGCTGCACTCACTATCCTGCTGTTACATCATGTCTTATACCCCTGTCCCCTCCAGAGCTGCACTCACTATTCTGCTGTTACATCATGTCTTATACTCCAGTCACCTCCAGAGCTGCACTCACATGGCAATAACATTATACCAGAGACACATCCAGAGCTGCAGTCACTCTTCTGTCCTGTAGGCTCTTAGTATCATTATTTTCTAGGTCCTAAATGATGTTTTTTTGTGTTGCAGCCTCATTGCACTGACTGGACTATTGTCACAAACCCTCCGCTGTGTGCACCTCCCTCTGTATACCTGTGGCGGGGCGGAGAGGAGGTACGCCCCCATATTCCGTATGCTCTCTGTAAGTCCACAGATTCTAGGTACTGTTCACACCCGGCATTAGACGCCGCATCAGACCTCACCCATTTCTTTACTCGTTCTGACAGATTCTCCTCCCTGTTTCTTGCATCTGGATCGTCTGCAGTTTGTGGGTTCAGGATCCGGTGGAGATTACAAGTGACGTCCGTCTGGTACAGAACACAACAGGGGGCGCTGTAGAGAGTCCACAGAGAGTTATAGGGAACCTCACCGGACCGGCCCCATGGTTTCAATTCCCATATCCAGGTATGGATGATATTCTTATCATGCGTGATACCGTCTACTGAGCTGATGTATCTAAGCCTACCCTGTTTCCCCGAAAATACACCCTACCCCAAAAATAAGCCCTAGCTGGATTATTGGGGTGGACTGCAATATAAGCCCTACCCTGAAAATAAGACCTAGGGCCAGGGGTACTCAACTGGCGGAACATGGTCCAGATCAGGCCCCCATCCTCCCACAGCCCCCCATCCTCCACACTCCCACAGCCCCCCATCCTCCACACTCCCACAGCCCCCCATCCTCCACACTCCCACAGCCCCCCATCCTCCACACTCCCACATCCCCCACACTCCTGCAGCGCCCCATAAATAAGCCCTACCCTGAAAATAAGCCCTAGTGTGTTTTTTGTGACTAAAATGAATATAAGACCCGGTCTTATTTTCGGAGAAACACGGTATCACATGTTCTACTTTAACCCCTTAAGGACCCAGGACGTACTAGAACGTCCTGGCACCCTGGGCTTTAAGGACCCAGGACGTACTAGTACGTCCTGGTGTTTCTCCGGTCTCTGCCGCGCCCCGGGCAGAGATCGGAAGCGGATGCCTGCTGAAATGCTTCAGCAGGCATCCAGGGCAAACGCCGAGGGGGGCCATGTAGGCCCCCCATGTCGGCGATCGCCGCAAATCGCAAGGGAAATCGCCCTTGCGATCTGCGGCGATACCGGGCTGATCGGGTCTCTGGGACCCGACCGCCCGGTAATTTCGCATGATCCCGGCTGTCACAGACAGCCAGGACCATGCTAACGTATAGGAGCGAGGTGGCAAACCTGCCACCTCCTCCTATACCCTGCGATCTGTCGGTTAGTTAACCGACCAATCGCAGGAGGGGGGCGGTTACTTCCTCCCGTCCTGCCCGGCCCCTTGAAGTCCGGAGAGGACGGGAGGAAGACCGCAGGACGCGGCGGGGGACGGGGGAGTGCTGGGGACCGGCCCCGGTACTTACCTCGTCCCTGAAGACCCGGATCCCGGCGAGGAAGATGGCGGCGGTGGCGACAGGTGAGTAGATCTTCAGCCGCGGTCGGGCCCTTTACAGCAATGCACGTCGCCGTAAAGCGACGTGCATTGCTGTAATGGGACCCTGTAAACTACAACTCCCAGCATGCCCAGACAGCCCTTGGCGTCTGGGCATGCTGGGAGTTGCAGTTTTGCAACATCTGGAGGTCCACAGTTTGGAGACCACTGTGCCCTTCCAGATGTTGCAAAACTACACATCCTCAGCATGCCCTTACTGTCCAGGCATGCTGGGAGTTGTAGTGCTGTAACATCTGGCCCTTCAGATGTTGCAGAACTACAACTCCCAGCATGCCTGGACAGTTTTGGCATACTGGGAGTTGTAGTTTTGCAACATCTGGAGGGCTGCAGCTTGGACACCACTACACAGTGGTCCCCAAACTGTTCTCCTCCAGCTGTTACGTAACCACTACTCCCAATATGCCCTTCGGCTGCCTGGGCATGCTGGGAGTTGTGGTTTTGCAACAACTGGAGGCACACTGGTTGGGAAACATTGTCTGTTTCCTAACTCAGTGTTTCCCAACCCTTGTGCCTCCAGCTGTTGCAAAACTATAACTGCCAGCATGCACTGATAGACTGTGCATGCTGGGAGTTGTAGTTTTGCAACAGCTGGAGGTCCCCCCCCTTGTGAATGTACAGGGTACATTCACATGGGCAGGGGCTTACAGTGAGTATCAGGCTGCAAGTTTGCGATGCAGCAAATTTTGCGCGGCAGCTCAAACTCGCAGCGGGAAACTCGCTGTAATCCCCCGCCCGCGTGACTGTCTCCTAAAAACACTACACTACACTAACACAAAATAAAATAAAAAGTAAAAAACGCTACATATACACATACCCCTACACAGCCCCCCTCCCCTCCCCAATAAAAATGAAAAACGTCTGGTACGCCACTGTTTCCAAAATGGAGCCTCCAGCTGTTGCAAAACAACAACTCCCAGTATTGCCGGACAGCCGTTGACTGTCCAAGCATGCTGGGAGTTTTGCAACAGCTAGAGGCACCCTGTTTGGGAATCACTGGCGTAGAATACCCCTATGTCCACCCCTATGCAAATCCCTAATTCAGGCCTCAAATGCGCATGGCGCTCTCACTTCGGAGCCCTGTCGTATTTCAAGGAAACAGTTTAGGGTCACATATGGGGTATCGCCGTACTCGGGAGAAATTGCCTAACAAATTTTGGGGGGCTTTTTCTCTTTTCACCCCTTATGAAAAGGGGAAGTTGGGGTCTACACCAGCATGTTGGTGTAAAAAAAAAATATTTTTTACACTAACATGCTGGTGTTGCCCTATACTTTTCATTTTGACAAGAGGTATAGGGGAAAAAAGCCCCCCAAAATTTGTAATGCAATTTCTCCCGAGTACGGAGATACCCCATATGTGGGCGCAAAGTACTCTGGGGGCGCACAACAAGGCTCAGAAGGGAGAGTGCGCCATGTACATTTGAGGTGATTTGCACAGGGGTGGCTGATTGTTACAGCGGTTTTGACAAACGCAAAAAAAGAAAAAAAAAACACATGTGACCCCATTTCGGAAACTACACCCCTCACGGAATGTAATGAGGGGTGCAGTGAGAATTTACACCCCACTGGTGTCTGACAGATCTTTGGAACAATGGGCTGTGCAAATAAAAAATTTTGTACAGCCCACTGTTCCAAAGATCTGACAGACACCAGTGGGGGGTAAATGCTCACTGTACCCCTTGTTACGTTCCTCAAGAGGTCTAGTTTCCAAAATGGTATGCCATGTGGGGGTTATTTTGCTGTCCTGGCACCATAGGGGCTTCCTAAATGCGACATGCCCCCGAGCAAAATTTGCTCTCAAAAAGCCAAATATGACTCCTTCTCTTCTGAGCATTGTAGTTCGCCCGTAATGCACTTCATGCCAACTTATGGGGTACCTCCATACTCAGAAGAGATGTGGTTACAAATTTTGGGGGGTATTTTCTGCTATTAACCCTTGCAAAAATGTGAAATTTGGGGGGAAACACACATTTTAGTGAAAATGTATTTTTATTTTTTTACATATGCAAAAGTCGTGAAACACCTGTGGGGTATTAAGGCTCACTTAATTCCTTGTTACGTTCCTCATGGGGTCCAGTTTCCAAAATGGTATGGCATGTGTTTTTTTTTGCTGTTCTGGCACCATAGGGGCTTCCTAAATGCAACATGCCCCCCAAAAACCATTTCTGAAAAACGTACTCTCCAAAATCCCCTTGTCGCTCCTTCCCTTCTGAGCCCTCTACTGCGCCCGCCGAACAATTTACATAGACATATGAGGTATGTGCTTACTCGAGAGAAATTGGGCTACAAATAAAAGTATACATTTTCTCCTTTTACCCCTTGTAAAAATTCAAAAATTGGGTCTACAAGAAAATGCAAGTGTAAAAAATGAAGATTGTGAATTTTCTCCTTCACTTTGCTGCTATTCCTGTGAAACACCTAAAGGGTTAAAACTCTGACTGAATGTCATTTTGAATACTTTGGGGGGTGCGGTTTTTATAATGGGGTCATTTGTGGGGTATTTCTAATATGAAGACCCTTCAAATCCACTTCAAACCTGAACTGGTCCCTGAAAAATAGTGAGTTTGAAAATTTTGTGAAAAATTGGAAAATTGCTGCTGAACTTTGAAGCCCTCTGGTGTCTTCCAAAAGTAAAAACACGTCAATTTTATGATGCAAACATAAAGTAGACATATTGTATTTGTGAATAAAATAAATATTTGGAATATCCATTTTCCTTACAAGCAGAGAGCTTCAAAGTTAGAAAAATGCTAAATTTTCAAATTTTTCATCAAATTTTGGGATTTTTCACCAAGAAAGGATGCAAGTTACCACAAAATTTTACCACTATGTTAAAGTAGAATATGTCACGAAAAAACAATCTCGGAATCAGATTGATAAGTAAAAGCATTCCAGAGTTATTAATGTTTAAAGTGACAGTGGTCAGATGTGCAAAAAATGGCCGGGTCCTAAGGTGTAAAATGGCTGGGTCCTTAAGGGGTTAAAGGGACACTCCGGTGGAAAACATTTTTTTTTTAGGTCTTTATAAGTCAGCTGGTGCCAGAAAGTTAAACAGATTCGTAAATTACTTTTATAAAAAAATCTTAATCCTTCCAGTACTTTTTAGCAGCTGTATGCTACAGAGAAAATTCTGTTCTTTTTGAATTTCTTTTTTGTCTTGTCCACAGTGCTCTCTGCTGACACCTCTGTCCGTGTCAGGAACTGTCCAGAGCAGCATAGGTTTGCTATGGGGATTTTCTCCTGCTCTGGACAGTTCCTGATACGGACAGAGGTGTCAGCAGAGAGCACTGTGGATAAGACAAAAAAGAAATTCAAAAAGAACAGAATTTCCTCTGTAGCATACAGCTGCTAAAAAGTACTGGAAGGATTAAGATTTTTTAATAAAAGTAATTTACGAATCTGTTTAACTTTCTGACACCAGCTGACTTATAAAGACCTAAAAAAAAAAAAATGTTTTCCACCGGAGTGTCCCTTTAAGGTGACCTGATGTATCTAAGCCTATCATTTGTGCTACGTTATGGAGACCGGCTGTATCTAAGCCTAGTATGGGGTGTGAGATGCAGGGCAGATGGAATTACCCTAGGGGCAGATGGCATTAATTCCATGTGTTCGTGACGCCAGGGCGTGGTTTATCCTCAATACCACTCAAAGGAATACCGCTGGATCCTGGGCTAGGCACAGGGGCAATAATGACTCCGATGCCAAGTTACGGACAATGGTAGCTTTACTGAAGGTAGACAGTTGTAATGTCTATGCCAGTGGTCTTCAATCTGCGGACCTCCAGATGTTGCAAAACTACAACTCTCAGCATGCCCGGACAGCCGTTGGCTGTCCGGGCATGCTGGGAGTTGTAGTTTTGCAACAACTGAAGGTCCGCAGGTTGGAGACCACTGGTCTACACAGTTCAGCCTGGGCCCAAGGAGGTGACCAGTGACGCAGAGACCTTAAAGGGTAGCTCCCACCATCCTATATTTTTTTTTCTTCTGTCCCTGCCTATTGCCCATCTATCCCTGCCCCCCTCCCTGCTTTAAATTTTTTTTTTCTATATTAAAAAGATCTTTTTGTCTGCCTGGTAGCGTGCTCACTACCAGGCAAACTTTCCCAGCAGGCAGACGTCACTGATGCCTGCTGGGGTCGACACTTCCGCCCTTAGTTCACTATACAGTGTGCCTCCAGCTGTTTCACCACTACAACTCCCAGCTTGCCCTGACATCTATTGGCTGTCAGGGCATGCTGGGAGTTGTAGTGGGGAAACAGCTGGAGGCACCCTGTGTTGAAAACAATAAGTTAGGGCCATGGGCGCGGCGCTACCCCGTTCCCTCCGTCCCCCCGTGTTAAAACCCAAACCCCCGTGTTGAAACCCCGATCCCCATACATACAAACTGCAGAGTCCAGCAGCATCAGCGGCGTGCAGGGGCAGCATCAGCGGCATGGTGCGGGAGGAGTGGCCGGCGTCTGAGTCCAGGGAGCCAATGCGCTCACTCCCGCCTGTCTGATTGACAGGCAGGGAGCGCAGGCTGAATGAATAAGGACCGATGCCTAGCCAGTAGGAGGGAGACCCCCTAGTGGCCGGTTTTCAAACGTTAATTTAAACATTTTAATAAAAAAAATAAAAATAATGAAAATATATTACAGATATGCTGTAGTACATATGTACTACAACATATAAAAAAAAAAAGTTGATTACAGTGCCCATTTAAGGGCTTGCTGGGACTTGTAGTAGGACTGAACAATGTAATGCAGACCATGTTGACTTTACAGATGACAGGGACTGACTTGACTTGACTGGAGACTGACTAAGCTGTGATTGTAGTTACTTGTAGACTTGACTTGAGGCTCCGATGTCTCCAGACTCTTAGGCTCAACTGCACCTCAGCAAAGACTCAGGGATTTTATAGGGGAGACTCTGGTAGGGTCCCATTGGTCACCCTTAAGTCACCTGGTCACTGATACCTCCTGGGTAACAATCACATGACAACTGGTGATCACATGGGAACATTTCTTAAAGGTATAACACTTCTTTACACACTTTACAGCATAATAAATGGCAAAACGCATGTACATGAGGGGGAGGGGTGTAAGAGGGGCCCAGGGGAAGGCTACCTGGCAGGATAACTAGGGTTCGGGGTAACACCTCCCATACTGGGTCACCACAATAATGTGTGACGAGGCTGAAGTTGGTTTCTTATTCGAGCATTTTCTTATAGATGAATTTGACAGAAAACCCCTTTCTCCTCTTATTCCTCAGCAGTAAACCTGTTTTTTATACATAAATGTTGATTATTTGCGAACAATCAAATTCAGAAAAAAAAATCTAGATTGTTTGTGTTTTTGCTGAAAAAGACGATAGTAAACAATGGATGAAAAATGGATGATTTTAAGGGGTTAAACACCCTGGGGCCTCTAGTATATATACAGAATAAACTGAGTTACTAAAACCACTTCCAGCAATAACAAATAATTAACTTTATTGAATCAATTCTCATAAAAACATAAAAACCGTCCTCAATATCTGGACAATTTAAACTTGCAGGTAAAGTCCGAGCGCAGCGGAGGAATTATACCGCCATATCCCTGCTGAGAGCGACATATACTGTATGCCCAGCCAGACCATATACTAGGAATCATACCGCCATATCCCTGCTGAGAGCGTCATATACTGTATGCATAGCCAGACCATATACTAGGAATCATACCGCCATATCCCTGCTGAGAGCGTCATATACTGTATGCCCAGCCAGACCATATACTAGGAATCATACTGCCATATCCCTGCTGAGAGAGTCATATACTGTATGCCCAGCCAGACCATATACTAGGAATCATACCGCCATATCCCTGCTGAGAGCGTCATATACTGTATGCCCAGCCAGACCATATACTGGGAATCATACCGCCATATCCCTGCTGAGAGCGTCATATACTGTATGCCCAGCCAGACCATATACTGTATGGCTGGGCATACAGTATATGTTGCTCTCAGCAGGGATATAGCGGTATGATTCCTAGTATATGGTCTGGCTGGACAAACAGTATATGTTGCTCTCAGCAGGGATATGGCGGTGTGATTCCTAGTATATGGTCTGGCTGGACAAACAGTATATGACGCTCTCAACAGGGATATGGCGGTATGATTCCTAGTATATGGTCTGGCTGGACATACAGTATATGACGCTCTCAGCAGGGATATGGCGGTATGATTCCTAGTATATGGTCTGGCTGGGCATACAGTATATGATGCTCTCAGCAGGGATATGGTGGTATGATTCCTAGTATATGGTCTGGCTGGGCATACAGTATATGACTCTCTCAGCAGGGATATGGCGGTATGATTCCTAGTATATGGTCTGGCTGGGCATTCAGTATATGACGCTCTCAGCAGGGATATGGCGGTATGATTCCTAATATATGGTCTGGCTGGGCATACAGTATAGCGGAGTACCCCTTTAAATTCCTCAGTTACTTATTCAAAATACTGAAAATGTATATAGTTGGCAAGGTTGGCACCTGTTTTCTTGCCAATATACAGTTTGGGCCAGGCGGGATACAGTTGAGTATTATGGAGGGGCCCTTACTCTTTACATTTCCATCCTTAAGTCAGTGGCCCAACAGCTTTTAACCCCTTAAAATCATCACTTACCACAGCAAACGGCTGTCCGGGCATGCTGGGAGTTGTAGTTTTGCAACAGCTGGAGGCACCCTGGTTGGGAAACACTTATCTAAGCCTATCACGTGTACTACTTTATGGTGACCAGCTGTATCTAAGCCTATTATGTGTGATACTTTATGGTGACCTTCTGTATCTAAACCTCTGATTCAGGATCCATGGGATGGCCTTACCTGAGCCTGGAGACGATTGGCGTGGGGGTAGCGATGGCGGTGATATCCAGCCTGTCCTCTATGGGGTCTTACATCCTATGTGCCCGGATGCTGAACTGTCCTCCTCTCTCTTCACATTCATGTAATCGAGGGATCGGTATGGAGGGGATCGGGAATATCTTATCTGGAATCATAGGCAGCATCTGCGGAGCGGGATCTAATGTACCCAGCGCTGGCAGCGCAGGAATCACACAGGTGACCAGAGAAACCCGTCTGACACTAAATATAAACAGATATTATAGCGGTTATATTCTTGTATAAAGGAGCAGTATTATAGTAGTTATATTCTTGTATATAGGAGACAGTATTATAGTAGTTGTCACGATTCGGCTGGCTGGAGGTGGATCCTCTGTGCCAGAGAGGGATTGGCGTGGACCATGTTGGTGGACCGGTTCTAAGTTGCTACTGGTATTCACCAGAGCCCGCCGCAAAGCGGGATGGTCTTGCAGCGGCGGTAGCAACCAGGTCGTATCCACCAGCAACGGCTCAACCTCTCTGACTGCTGAAGATAGGCGCGGTACAAGGGAGTAGACAAGAGCAAGGTCGGACGTAGCAGAAGGTCAGGGCAGGCAGCAAGGATCGTAGTCAGGGGCAACGGCAGGAGGTCTGGAACACAGGCTAGGAACACACAAGGAAACGCTTTCACTAGGCACAATGGCAACAAGATCCGGCGAGGGAGTGCAGGGGAAGTGAGGTATACATAGGGAGTGCACAGGTGAACACACTAATTAAGCCTGCTGCGCCAATCAGTGGCGCAGTGGCCCTTTAAATTGCAGAGACCCGGCGCGCGCGCGCCCTAAGGAGCGGGGCCGCGCGCGCCGGGACAAGACCGACGGGGAGCGAGTCAGGTACGGGAGCCGGGATGCGCATCGCGAGCGGGCACCTCCCGCATCGCGAATCGCATCCCGGCTGAGAGAGACATTGCAGCGCACCCGGTCAGCAGGTCTGACCGGGGCGCTGCAAATGCGAGGAAGTTGCGAGCGCTCCGGGGAGGAGCGGGGACCCGGAGTGCTCGGCGTAACAGTACCCCCCCCCCTTGGGTCTCCCCCTCTTCTTGGAGCCTGAGAACCTGAGAATAAGACTTTTGTCTAGGATGTTGTCCTCAGGTTCCCAGGATCTCTCTTCAGGACCACAGCCTTCCCAATCCACCCAAAAATTTTTTTTTCCTCTGACCGTCTTGGAGGCCAGAATCTCCTTCACTGAGAAGACGTCAGAAGAACCGGATACAGGAGTGGGAGAAACAGGTTTGGGAGAGAAGCGGTTAATGATGAGTGGTTTAAGGAGAGAGACATGGAAGGCATTGGGAATACGGAGAGAAGGAGGAAGAAGGAGTTTGTAAGAGACAGGGTTGATCTGGCACAAGACTTTGAAAGGACCAAGATAGCGTGGTCCCAGTTTGTAACTGGGGACACGAAAGCGGACATATTTAGCGGAGAGCCATACCTTGTCTCCGGGAGCAAAAATGGGGGGAGTTCTTCTTTTCTTATCGGCAAATCTTTTCATCCGGGATGAAGCCTGTAAAAGAGAATTTTGGGTCTCTTTCCATATGGTGGAAAGATCACGAGTCACTTCATCCACAGCGGGCAAACCAGAGGGCAAGGGAGTAGGGAGGGGGGGAAGAGGGTGACGGCCGTACACCACGAAAAATGGGGACTTAGCAGAAGATTCGGAGACTCTGAAGTTGTATGAGAATTCGGCCCATGGTAGAAGATCTGCCCAGTCATCCTGGCGGGAGGAAACAAAATGCCGTAAATAGTCACCCAGGACCTGATTAATTCTTTCTACTTGCCCATTGGATTGGGGATGATAAGAAGAAGAGAAGTTTAATTTAATCTTGAGCTGTTTACAGAGGGCCCTCCAGAATTTAGACACGAATTGGACGCCTCTATCCGAGACGATATGCGTGGGCAATCCATGAAGGCGAAAAATGTGTATAAAAAATTGCTTTGCCAACTGAGGCGCTGAAGGAAGACCAGGAAGAGGAATAAAATGTGCCATCTTGGAAAATCGATCAACGACCACCCAAACAACTGTGTTGCCACGGGATGGGGGTAAGTCTGTAATAAAGTCCATACCAATCTGTGACCAAGGCTGTTCGGGAACGGGCAGAGGATGAAGGAGGCCAGCAGGCTTCTGGCGAGGAGTCTTATCCCGGGCACAGACAGTGCAGGCTCGCACAAAATCAACAACATCCGTCTCCAGAGTCGGCCACCAATAAAAACGAGAGATGAGTTGCAAGGATTTTTTGATGCCCGCATGGCCTGCGAGATGGGAGGAGTGTCCCCATTTGAGAATCCCGAGACGCTGGCGTGGAGAAACGAAGGTCTTCCCTGGAGGAGTTTGCCTGATGGAGGCTGGAGAAGTGGAGATCAGACAGTCCGGAGGAATGATGTGTTGCGGAGAGACCTCTACTTCAGAGGCATCAGAAGAACGAGAGAGGGCATCGGCCCTAATGTTCTTGTCAGCAGGGCGAAAATGAATTTCAAAGTTAAAACGGGCAAAGAACAACGACCACCTGGCCTGGCGAGGGTTCAGTCGTTGGGCAGACTGGAGATAGGAGAGATTCTTGTGATCAGTGTAAATGATAACTGGAAATTTTGATCCCTCCAGCAGATGCCTCCATTCCTCAAGCGCCAATTTAATGGCCAGTAGTTCTCGATCCCCGATGGACTAATTTCTCTCCGCTGGAGAGAAGGTCCTAGAAAAAACCCCACAAGTAACAGCATGCCCAGAAGAATTTTTTTTGTAGAAGGACCGCTCCAGCTCCCACTGAGGAGGCATCTACCTCCAATAGGAAGGGTTTAGATGGGTCAGGTCTGGAGAGCACGGGAGCAGAAGAAAAGGCAGACTTGAGATGTTTAAATGCGTCTTCCGCTTGTGGAGACCAGGACTTGGGATTGGCATTTTTCTTGGTTAAAGCCACGATAGGAGCCACAATAGTGGAAAAGTGTGGAATAAATTGTCTGTAATAATTGGCAAACCCCAAAAAACGTTGGATAGCACGGAGTCCGGAGGGGCGTGGCCAATCTAAGACGGCAGAGAGTTTATCTGGGTCCATTTGTAGTCCCTGGCCAGAGACCAAGTATCCTAGGAAAGGAAGAGATTGACATTCAAAGAGACATTTCTCCATTTTGGCATAAAGTTGATTTTCCCGAAGTCTCTGAAGAACCATGCGGACATGCTGGCGGTGTTCTTTTAAGTTGGCAGAAAAAATCTGAATATCGTCCAGATAAACCACAACACAGGAATATAAGAGATCACGAAAAATTTCATTAACAAAGTCTTGGAAGACGGCAGGGGCGTTGCACAGGCCAAAGGGCATGACCAGATACTCGAAGTGTTCATCTCTGGTGTTAAATGCAGTCTTCCATTCGTCCCCCCTCCCTGATGCAGATGAGATTATAAGCCCCCCTTAAGTCCAGTTTGGTAAAGATGTGGGCACCTTGTAGGCGATCAAAGAGTTCCGAGATAAGAGGTAAGGGGTAGCGGTTTTTTACCGTGATTTTATTAAGTCCGCAGTAGTCAATGCAAGGGCGTAGGGAGCCATCTTTTTTGGACACAAAAAAAAATCCAGCTCCGGCAGGAGAGGAGGATTTGCGGATAAACCCCTTTTTTAAATTTTCCTGGATGTACTCTGACATGGCAAGAGTCTCTGGAGCAGACAGAGGATAGATTCTGCCCCGGGGTGGAGTAGTACCCGGGAGGAGGTCAATAGGACAGTCATAAGGTCTGTGAGGGGGTAAAGTCTCAGTTTGCTTCTTGCAAAAGACGTCAGCATAGTCCATATAAGCCTTAGGAAGACCGGATACAGGGGGAACCACAGGGTCACGGCAGGGAGTACTGGGAACCGGTTTAAGACAGTCCTTGAGACAAGAAGTACCTGTCACGATCCCGGCTGGTAGGAGGTGGATCCTCTGTGCCAGAGAGGGATTGGCGTGGACTGTGCTAGTGGACCGGTTCTAAGTCACTACTGGTGTTCACCAGAGCCCGCCGCAAAGCGGGATGGTCTTGCTGCGGCGGTAGTGACCAGGTCGTATCCACTAGCAACGGCTCAACCTCTCAGACTGCTGAAGATAGGCGCGGTACAAGGGAGTAGACAAAGCAAGGTCGGACGTAGCAGAAGGTCGGGGCAGGCAGCAAGAATCGTAGTCAATAAGGCAAGCAGGAGGTCAAGTACACGGTATGGATAATCACAGTAACGCTTTCACTAGGCTCAAAGGCAACAAGATCCGGCAAGGGAGAGCATGGGAGGAGATCAGATATAGTCTGGGAGCAGGTGGGAGCCAATTAAGCTAATTGGGCCAGGCACCAATCATTGGTGCACTGGCCCTTTAAGTCTCAGGGAGCTGGCGCGCGCGCGCCCTAGAGAGCGGAGCCGCGCGCGCCAGCACATGACAGCAGGGGACGGGAACGGGTAAGTGACCTGGGATGCGATTCGCGAGCGGGCGCGTCCCGCTGTGCGAATCGCATCCCCGACGGCCATGACAGTGCAGCGCTCCCGGTCAGCGGGACCGACCGGGGCGCTGCGGAGAGAGAGACGCCGCAAGCGCTCCGGGGAGGAGCGGGGACCCGGAGCGCTAGGCGTAACAGTACCCCCCCCCCCTTAGGTCTCCCCTTCTCTTTGTCCGGTAACTGCCTCCCCTGGGATGAGGACACCGGGAAAGAAAGGAGGGTTTCCTCAACGGCAGGCAGTACAGCAGGAGTGGGAATGGGGAGGGAGGGCAGAGGGCGAGGCCTGGCACGGGGCAGTGTGACACCAGGACGGGGGCCATGGAGAGGCACCGAGGCTTGCCTGACTGGACTGGGAGGGGGGGAGAGGCACTTCTTATGGCAGGACGGCAGACCGGTTACAGGGGGAACCACAGGGTCACGGCAGGGAGTACTGGGAACCGGTTTAAGGCAGTCCTTGAAACAAGAGGAACCCCAGCTCTTGATCTCCCCTGTGGACCAATCCAGGGTTGGGGAATGGTGTTGAAGCCAGGGTAGTCCAAGGAGAATTTCGGAAGTGCAATTGGAGAGGACCAAAAACTCAATTTTTTCGTGATGAGGTCCGATGCACATTAGGAGGGGCTCCGTGCGGTAACGCACGGTGCAATCCAACCTGACTCCGTTGACCGCGGAAATGTAGAGCGGCTTGACGAGACGGGTCACCGGGATGCGGAATTTATTCACCAAGGACTCACGAATAAAATTCCCAGAGGCACCAGAGTCCAGGCAGGCCACGGCTGAGAGGGAGAAGTTGGCTGAAGGGGAAATCCGCACGGGCACCGTGAGACGTGGAGAAGCCGGCTTAGAATCAAGAGACACCACACCCACGAGAGCTGGGTGCGAGCGTGCGTTTCCCAGACGTGGAGGGCGGATAGGGCAATCCACCAAGTAATGTTCGGTACTGGCACAGTACAGACAAAGATTCTCTTCCCTACGGCGATTCCTCTCCTCCCGGGTCAGGCGAGACCGATCCACTTGCATGGCCTCCTCGGCGGGAGGCCTAGGCGTAGATTGCAACGGAGACTGTGGGAGAGGTGCCCAGAGATCTAAGTCTTTTTCCTGGCGGAGCTCTTGATGTCTCTCAGAAAAACGCATGTCAATGCGAGTGGCTAGATGAATGAGTTCGTGCAGGTTAGCAGGAGTTTCTCGTGCGGCCAGAACATCTTTAATGTTGCTGGATAGGCCTTTATTAAAGGTCGCGCAGAGGGCCTCATTATTCCAGGATAGTTCAGAAGCAAGAGTACGAAATTGTATGGCGTACTCGCCAACGGAAGAATTACCCTGGACCAGGTTCAGCAGGGCAGTCTCAGCAGAAGAGGCTCGGGCAGGTTCCTCAAAGACACTTCGAATTTCCGAGAAGAAGGAGTGTACAGAGGCAGTGACGGGGTCATCGCGGTCCCAGAGCGGTGTGGCCCATGACAGGGCTTTTCCAGACAGAAGGCTGACTACGAAAGCCACCTTAGACCTTTCAGTAGGAAACTGGTCCGACATCATCTCCAAGTGCAGGGAACATTGCGAAAGAAAGCCACGGCAAAACTTAGAGTCCCCATCAAATTTGTCCGGCAGGGACAAGCGGAGGCTAGGAGTGGCCACTCGCTGCGGAAGAGGTGTAGGAGCTGGCGGAGGAGATGGTTGCTGCTGCTGTAGCTGAGACTGAAATTGCTGTAGCTGTGACTGAAGCTGCTGTAGCTGCGACTGGAGTTGCTGTGTCATGGTGGTCAAGTACGACAGCTGGTGATCTTGTTGGGCGATCTGTCGGGCTTGCTGGGCGACCAGTGTGGGGAGGTCGGTGACAACTGGCAGAGGAACTTCAGCGGGATCCATGGCCGGATCTACTGTCACGATCCCGGCTGGTAGGAGGTGGATCCTCTGTGCCAGAGAGGGATTGGCGTGGACTGTGCTAGTGGACCGGTTCTAAGTCACTACTGGTGTTCACCAGAGCCCGCCGCAAAGCGGGATGGTCTTGCTGCGGCGGTAGTGACCAGGTCGTATCCACTAGCAACGGCTCAACCTCTCAGACTGCTGAAGATAGGCGCGGTACAAGGGAGTAGACAAAGCAAGGTCGGACGTAGCAGAAGGTCGGGGCAGGCAGCAAGAATCGTAGTCAATAAGGCAAGCAGGAGGTCAAGTACACGGTATGGATAATCACAGTAACGCTTTCACTAGGCTCAAAGGCAACAAGATCCGGCAAGGGAGAGCATGGGAGGAGATCAGATATAGTCTGGGAGCAGGTGGGAGCCAATTAAGCTAATTGGGCCAGGCACCAATCATTGGTGCACTGGCCCTTTAAGTCTCAGGGAGCTGGCGCGCGCGCGCCCTAGAGAGCGGAGCCGCGCGCCAGCACATGACAGCAGGGGACGGGAACGGGTAAGTGACCTGGGATGCGATTTGCGAGCGGGCGCGTCCCGCTGTGCGAATCGCATCCCCGACGGCCATGACAGTGCAGCGCTCCCGGTCAGCGGGACCGACCGGGGCGCTGCGGAGAGAGAGACGCCGCAAGCGCTCCGGGGAGGAGCGGGGACCCGGAGCGCTAGGCGTAACAGTACCCCCCCCCTTAGGTCTCCCCTTCTCTTTGTCCGGTAACTGCCTCCCCTGGGATGAGGACACCGGGAAAGAATGGAGGGATTCCTCAACGGCAGGCAGTACAGCAGGAGTGGGAATGGGGAGGGAGGGCAGAGGGCGAGGCCTGGCACGGGGCAGTGTGACACCAGGACGGGGGCCATGGAGAGGCACCGAGGCTTGCCTGACTGGACTGGGAGGGGGGGAGAGGCACTTCTTATGGCAGGACGGCAGACCGGTTACAGGGGGAACCACAGGGTCACGGCAGGGAGTACTGGGAACCGGTTTAAGGCAGTCCTTGAAACAAGAGGAACCCCAGCTCTTGATCTCCCCTGTGGACCAATCCAGGGTTGGGGAATGGTGTTGAAGCCAGGGTAGTCCAAGGAGAATTTCGGAAGTGCAATTGGAGAGGACCAAAAACTCAATTTTTTCGTGATGAGGTCCGATGCACATTAGGAGGGGCTCCGTGCGGTAACGCACGGTGCAATCCAACCTGACTCCGTTGACCGCGGAAATGTAGAGCGGCTTGACGAGACGGGTCACCGGGATGCGGAATTTATTCACCAAGGACTCACAAATAAAATTCCCAGAGGCACCAGAGTCCAGGCAGGCCACGGCTGAGAGGGAGAAGTTGGCTGAAGGGGAAATCCGCACGGGCACCGTGAGACGTGGAGAAGCCGGCTTAGAATCAAGAGACACCACACCCACGAGGTCGTATCCACTAGCAACGGCTCAACCTCTCAGACTGCTGAAGATAGGCGCGGTACAAGGGAGTAGACAAAGCAAGGTCGGACGTAGCAGAAGGTCGGGGCAGGCAGCAAGAATCGTAGTCAATAAGGCAAGCAGGAGGTCAAGTACACGGTATGGATAATCACAGTAACGCTTTCACTAGGCTCAAAGGCAACAAGATCCGGCAAGGGAGAGCATGGGAGGAGATCAGATATAGTCTGGGAGCAGGTGGGAGCCAATTAAGCTAATTGGGCCAGGCACCAATCATTGGTGCACTGGCCCTTTAAGTCTCAGGGAGCTGGCGCGCGCGCGCCCTAGAGAGCGGAGCCGCGCGCGCCAGCACATGACAGCAGGGGACGGGAACGGGTAAGTGACCTGGGATGCGATTCGCGAGCGGGCACGTCCCGCTGTGCGAATCGCATCCC
This sequence comes from Hyla sarda, assembly GCF_029499605.1. Classification (NCBI taxonomy): domain Eukaryota; kingdom Metazoa; phylum Chordata; class Amphibia; order Anura; family Hylidae; genus Hyla; species Hyla sarda. The sequence continues at coordinate 16,835,077 of NC_079196.1, read as the reverse complement.
CGACGGCCATGACAGTGCAGCGCTCCCGGTCAGCGGGACCGACCGGGGCGCTGCGGAGAGAGAGACGCCGCAAGCGCTCCGGGGAGGAGCGGGGACCCGGAGCGCTAGGCGTAACAGTACCCCAGTTCTTGACTTCTCCTGTGGACCAATCAAGGGTTGGGGAATGGCGTTGAAGCCACGGTAATCCAAGAAGAATTTCAGAAGTGCAGTTGGAGAGGACCAAAAATTCAATTTTTTCGTGATGAGGTCCGATGCACATTAGGAGAGGTTCCGTGCGGTAACGCACGGTACAGTCCAATCTTTCATTGTTAACAGAATTGATGTAGAGGGGTCTGGCGAGACTGGTCACCGGGATGTTGAACCTGTTGATGAGAGAGGCCAAAATAAAATTTCCTGCAGATCCGGAATCCAAGAAGGCCATAGCAGAGAAGGAGAAGGTAGAGGAAGATATCCGCACAGGCACAGTAAGGCGTGGAGAAGCAGAGTTGACATAAAAAACTGTCTCACCCTTGTGCGGAGTCAGCGTACGTCTTTCCAGGCGGGGAGGACGGATAGGACAATCCTTCAAGAAGTGTTCGGTACTGGCACAGTACAGGCACAGATTCTCCATGCGGCGTCGTGTCCTCTCTTGAGGTGTCAAGCGAGACCGGTCAACTTGCATAGCCTCCACGGCGGGAGGCACAGGAACGGATTGCAGAGGACCAGAGGAGAGAGGAGCCGGGGAGAGAAACCGCCTCGTGCGAACAAAGTCCATATCCTGGCGGAGCTCCTGACGCCTTTCGGAAAAACGCATGTCAATGCGGGTGGCCAGATGAATAAGTTCATGCAGGTTAGCAGGAATTTCTCGTGCGGCCAGCACATCTTTAATGTTGCTGGATAGGCCTTTTTTAAAGGTCGCGCAGAGGGCCTCATTATTCCAGGATAATTCGGAGGCAAGAGTACGGAATTGTATGGCGTACTCGCCAACAGAAGAATTACCCTGGACCAGGTTCAGCAGGGCAGTCTCAGCAGAAGAGGCTCGGGCAGGTTCCTCAAAGACACTTCGAATCTCCGTGAAGAAGGAGTGTACAGAGGCAGTGACGGGGTCATTGCGGTCCCAGAGCGGTGTGGCCCATGACAGAGCTTTTCCAGACAGAAGGCTGACTACGAAAGCCACCTTAGACCTTTCAGTAGGAAACTGGTCCGACATCATCTCCAAGTGCAGGGAACATTGTGAAAGAAAGCCACGGCAAAACTTAGAGTCCCCATCAAATTTATCCGGCAAGGATAATCGTAGGCCGGAAGCGGCCACTCGCTGCGGAGGAGGTGCAGGAGCTGGCGGAGGAGATTGTTGCTGGAGTTGTGGTAATAGCTGCTGTAGCATCACGGTCAGTTGAGACAGCTGGTGGCCTTGTTGCGCTATCTGTTGCGACTGCTGGGCGACCACCGTGGTGAGGTCGGCGACAACTGGCAGTGGGACTTCAGCGGGATCCATGGCGGGATCTACTGTCACGATTCGGCTGGCTGGAGGTGGATCCTCTGTGCCAGAGAGGGATTGGCGTGGACCGTGTTGGTGGACCGGTTCTAAGTTGCTACTGGTATTCACCAGAGCCCGCCGCAAAGCGGGATGGTCTTGCAGCGGCGGTAGCAACCAGGTCGTATCCACCAGCAACGGCTCAACCTCTCTGACTGCTGAAGATAGGCGCGGTACAAGGGAGTAGACAAGAGCAAGGTCGGACGTAGCAGAAGGTCAGGGCAGGCAGCAAGGATCGTAGTCAGGGGCAACGGCAGGAGGTCTGGAACACAGGCTAGGAACACACAAGGGAACGCTTTCACTGGCACAATGGCAACAAGATCCGGCAAGGGAGTGCAGGGGAAGTGATGTATAAATAGGGAGTGCACAGGTGAACACACTAATTAAGCCTGCTGCGCCAATCAGTGGCGCAGTGGCCCTTTAAATTGCAGAGACCCGGCGCGTGCGTCGGGACAAGACCGACGGGGAGCGAGTCAGGTACGGGAGCCGGGATGCGCATCGCGAGCGGGCGCCTCCCGCATCGCGAATCGCATCCCGGCTGAGAGAGACATTGCAGCGCACCCGGTCAGCAGGTCTGACCGGGGCGCTGCAAATGCGAGGAAGTTGCGAGCGCTCCGGGGAGGAGCGGGGACCCGGAGCGCTCGGCGTAACAGTAGTTATATTCTTGTATATAGAGGCAGTATTATAGTAGTTATATTCTTGTATAAAGGAGCAGTATTATAGTAGTTATATTCTTGTATATAGAGGCAGTATTATAGTAGATATATTCTTGCATATAGGAGCAGTATTATAGCAGTTATATGCTTGTATATAGGAGCAGTATTATAGAAGTTATATTCTTGTATATAGGAGCAGTATTATAGTAGTTATATTCTTGTATATAGGAGGCAGTATTATAGTAGTTATATTCTTGTATATAGGAGCTGTATTATAGTACTTATATTCTTGTACATAGGAGCAGTATTATAATAGTTATATTCTTGTATATAGGAGGCAGTATTATAGTAGTTATATTCTTGTATATAGGAGCAGTGTTATAGTAGTTATGTATTATTTAATATAGTGATCCATCAGTTGTTTTTCAGGTGGGCTCTCGTCACTCGGCTCATGTATGTGCTCTACTCTTCGTTCTCCTGGGTTGCTCCCCGAGGTTATCACAGCTCCTAATGACTATCCCCTCCGCTGTCCATGGTATGATCCGATGCAAGTCATCACAGACTCCATTATACTTAACATCACTGTATATCAGTCTCCAGGACCCTGTCCTGCTCTCTATCTTACACAACCATCAAGTATTGTTGCATCGAGGTGGTCGGAGGATAGTGGTAGAGACGTCTTAGGTTCACCTCAGTTCTGACTCTCTTTGCAGGGGGGACTCTCTCTCTGACGTACTCCATGGCAGTGGGCGGTGGAATCTCCTTCTTTCAGTATGCAGACATAGACTCGGGAAGGAACATCTTCATCGTAGGGTTCACCATGTTCATGGCTCTACTGGTTCCACGCTGGCTCGATGCCAAACCAACAAAGCTGGAGACAGGTGAGACGAAGCCCATCTGTCCAGGGGCACTGTATTTTGTACAACCTCAACCGGTCACGGCCATTGGTTAAAGGGGTATTCCAGGATTTTTTTTATTTGACTATGCTACAGGGGCTGTAAAGTTAGTGTAGTTCATAATATAGTGTCTGTACCTGTGTGTGACGGTTTTCTCACAATTCTTCTGTGAATTACACCCCAATATTTTTACCAGCATACAAAATGACTGTTGTCCCAGATTTTTCCCAGGTTGCAATGCGGCCGAGACCTGACATCACTAGTCAGCTGATGACAGGGAGCCTGTCTGCTTCAATGGGTGGAGCGATCGCTTGGTGGGAGAGAGATCAATCTGCAACTAATCCAACAGCTGTAGGCACCCTGATTGAAAACCACAGGTCTTTTGAATGGGTGCAGCTCATTTATGTTTCAATGGGTGGGGTGGCTGATGTGTGGGAGGGAGGAAAATGGAATTATGGGATTTGTAATGAAAAAAAGAAAACTAAAGCAGGAAATACCAGTTCACAATAAACTAGCCACAGTGTTATGGTAATCTCACAGCATAGCCATTTATCCCCAAGACAAGCGCAGATCCTTCCTAAGCATGTCCATTACTGCCTGCCAGGTACGTACTAAAATCACCTTATGGAGGAGAACCCCTTTAATACTTCTTCTTTCCTTCTCCAGGATGGCCCGCGCTGGATATGCTCCTGCTATCACTTCTCACCACTCCTATTTTCCTGGTGGGATTATTCTCATTTATTTTGGATAATACAGTGGAAGGTGAGAGGAACCGAAGCTCCGATAGACCCTACAACCATCTTGCCCGTGAGACATCTAAGGCCGGCATGCTCCAAAGTGGTCCCCACTAGGATTGCCACCTTTCTTGCAAAAAAAAAAAAAAAAAAAATATATATATATATATATATATATATATATATATATACCGGCCATGCTAATTTGCATAATTAATTACATATGCGTGACATCACAGGATACACATCTGCGAAGGAAATTTTGTCTTATTCTGACCCCTATAACTTTATTATTTCTCCTTATACGGGGATATTTGAGGGCTGATTTTTTGTGCCCCGATCTGTAGTTTTTTACAATACCATTTTTTTTTTAATGTGACTGTTTGATCTCTTTTTTTTTAATTAAATTTGAGAGTTTCAGTTAGTTACTAACTACAACTCCCAGCATGCCCTGATACAGCCTGTGACTCAGCAGCTGCCCCAAACTACAACTCCCAGCATGTTGGACTATATAGTAGTAAACAGTATAGGTCAGTATTTCCAACCAGGGGTGCCTCCAGCTGTTGCAAAACTACAACTCCCAGCATGCCCGGACAGCCAACGGCTGTCCGGGCATGCTGGGAGTTGTAGTTTTGCAACAGCTGGAGGAGCTCTGTTTGGGAAACACTGGTATATTGTTGTATATAATGCAACATTCTGGAAGTTGGAGGATTGGTTGGATATATACCGGCCATTGCATTGCCGGTATTTTTAATATAAAAATACCGTCAGGGTGGCCAAAATACCGGCTGTGCTGGTAATATACCGGCCAGGGGGCGACCCTAATCCCCATTAGTAGTCCTGACTTCATATATCTGAAGAACTTCCTTATTTCCCTAGTCCATCTCGAATAATAAACAAAGAACGTTTGTGAAAAGTCCTGATTAAAAATCTCCTACCGTTTTATGTATACAGCTCCTATACAGACCTATCTGTCTTCATGGTCACAGGATACAAATAAACCCTATGGAAGAGATTCATCAAAACCAGTGCAGAGGAAGAGTTGACCAGTTGCCCATAGCAACCAATCAGATCGCTGCTTTCATTTTTAAAAAGGATCATTTAAAAATGAAAGAAGCGATGTTATTGGTTGCTATGGGCAACTGGTCAACTGGGCAGTATCTCCCATAAGTCCACCCCTCATACACACACATATATATATGTATATATATATATATATATATATATATATATATATATATATGTATATACAGTGACCCCCCGACCTACGATGGCCCCGACATACGATCATTTCAGCATACGATGGTCTCTCAGAGGCAGCATCAACATACGATACTTTTGTATGTCGGGGCCATCGCATAAACGGCTATCCTGCAGCACAGACTGCTTCATCTGCCACCGGATAGCCGTTTACGGTGCCCCGTGTGGTCCGCTGACGATCACTTGCCTGTTCTTGGGGCTCCGGCGCGTCCTCTTCGGGATCCCCTGCATCGTCGGCGCTCTCCATCGTCGTCATCACGTCGCTGCGCACACCGTCCCGTCATCCAATAGGAGCGGCGTGCGTAGCGACGTGATGCGGCGACGGAGAGCGAGGATGCCGGGGAAGCAGAGGCCTTGCCGGAGTGTCGGGGACACCTCGGGGACGCGGCGACGGCGATGGAGGGCGACATCCAGGGCAGCGGTGACGGTCCGGAGCGGCGAGGACACGTGAGTATAACCTCCAATACCAGTGGTCTTCAACCTGCGGACCTCCAGATGTTGCAAAACTACAACTCCCAGCATGCCCGGACAGCCAACGGCTGTCCGGGCATACTGGGAGTTGTAGTTTTGCAACATCTGGAGGTCCGCAGGTTGTAGACCACTGTCCTATACTTTACATTGCACGGATCCCTCAACATACGATGGTTTCAACAAACGATGGTCCTTTTGGAACGGATTACCATCGTATGTTGAGGGACCACTGTATATATATATATATATATATATATATATATATAATATATAATATATATAATATATATATATATATATAATATATATATATATATATATATATATATATACACACACACATACATATGCGGACTCACTTATGGGAGAAACAGTATATATGCAAATACACACACATATATATATATATATATATATATATATATATATATATATATTTATGTGCAGTATCTCCCATAAGTGAGTCCACACCTCACATTATATGTGGACTCACTTATGGGAGATTATATATATATGTGTGTGTGTGTGTATGTGGACTCACTTATGAGAGATAATGTATATAAATAAATAAATAAATATATATATATATATATATATATATATATTGTCACGATGCCGGCTGGCAGGTAGTGGACCCTCTGTGCCAGAGAGGGATTGGCGTGGACCGTGCTAGTGGACCGGTTCTAAGCCACTACTGGTTTTCACCAGAGCCCGCCGCAAAGCGGGATGGTCTTGCTGCGGCGGTAGTGACCAGGTCGTATCCACTAGCAACGGCTCACCTCTCTGGCTGCTGAAGATAGGCGCGGTACAAGGGAGTAGGCAGAAGCAAGGTCGGACGTAGCAGAAGGTCGGGGCAGGCAGCAAGGATCGTAGTCAGGGGCAACGGCAGAAGGTCTGGAAACACTGGCAAGGGACACACAAGGAACGCTTTCACTGGCACTAAGGCAACAAGATCCGGCAAGGGAGTGCAAGGGAAGTGAGGTAATATAGGGAGTGCACAGGTGATAACTCTAATTGGAACCACTGCGCCAATCAGCGGCGCAGTGGCCCTTTAAATCGCAGAGACCCGGCGCGCGCGCGCCCTAGGGAGCGGGGCCGCGCGCGCCGGGACAGAACAGACGGGGAGCGAGTCAGGTAGGAGAGCCGGGGTGCGCATCGCGAGCGGGCGCTACCCGCATCGCGAATCGCATCCCGGCTAGCAGCAGGATCGCAGCGCCCCGGGTCAGAGGACGTGACCGGGGCGCTGCAGCGGAGGAGGTGAAGCGAGCGCTCCGGGGAGGAGCGGGAACCCGGAGCGCTCGGCGTAACAGTACCCCCCCCCTTGGGTCTCCCCCTCTTCTTGGAGCCTGAGAACCTGAGGAGCAGACTTTTGTCAAGGATGTTGTCCTCAGGTTCCCAGGATCTCTCTTCAGGACCACAACCCTCCCAGTCTACTAAAAAAAAATTTTTTCCTCTGACCTTTTTGGCAGCCAAAATCTCCTTGACCGAGAAGACGTCCGAGGAGCCGGAAACAGGAGTGGGAGGAACAGATTTGGGAGAAAAACGGTTGAGGATGAGTGGTTTGAGAAGAGAGACGTGAAAGGCATTAGGGATACGAAGAGAAGGAGGAAGAAGAAGTTTATAAGAGACAGGATTAATTTGACACAGAATTTTGAAAGGACCAAGATAGCGTGGTCCCAACTTGTAGCTAGGGACACGGAAGCGGACATATTTAGCGGAGAGCCATACCTTGTCTCCAGGGGAAAAAACGGGGGGAGCTCTTCTTTTCTTATCCGCGAACCTCTTCATGCGTGAAGAAGCCTGTAAGAGAGAATTTTGGGTCTCTCTCCATATAATGGAAAGGTCACGAGAAATTTCATCCACAGCGGGCAGACCAGAGGGCAAGGGGGTAGGGAGGGGGGGAAGAGGGTGACGGCCGTACACCACGAAAAATGGGGATTTGGAGGAAGATTCAGAGACCCTGAAGTTATACGAGAATTCGGCCCATGGAAGGAGATCTGCCCAGTCATCCTGGCGGGAGGAAACAAAATGTCGCAAATAATCACCCAGGATCTGGTTAATTCTTTCTACTTGTCCATTGGACTGGGGATGATATGCAGAGGAAAAATTTAATTTAATCTTGAGTTGTTTACAGAGAGCTCTCCAGAATTTAGACACGAATTGGACCCCTCTATCCGAGACAATCTGCGTAGGCAACCCGTGAAGACGAAAAATGTGTACAAAAAATTGTTTAGCCAACTGAGGCGCAGAAGGAAGACCAGGAAGAGGAATGAAATGTGCCATTTTGGAGAATCGATCAACGACCACCCAAATAACGGTGTTGCCACGGGAAGGGGGTAAATCAGTAATAAAATCCATACCAATCAGAGACCAAGGCTGTTCGGGGACAGGCAGAGGATGAAGAAAACCAGCGGGCTTCTGGCGAGGAGTCTTATCCCGGGCACAGATAGTGCAGGCTCGCACAAAGTCCCCAACATCCGTCTCCAGAGTTGGCCACCAATAGAAGCGGGAGATGAGTTGCACAGATTTCTTGATGCCCGCATGACCTGCGAGATGGGAGGAGTGACCCCATTTGAGGATTCCGAGGCGTTGGCGTGGAGAAACAAAGGTCTTTCCTGGAGGAATCTGTCTGATGGAGGCAGGAGAAGTGGAGATCAGGCAGTCAGGTGGAATGATGTGTTGCGGAGGGAGATCAACTTCTGAGGCATCCGAGGAACGAGAGAGAGCATCGGCTCTAATGTTCTTATCGGCAGGACGAAAGTGAATCTCAAAATTAAATCGGGCAAAGAACAGAGACCACCGGGCCTGGCGAGGATTCAGCCGTTGGGCCGACTGGAGGTAGGAGAGGTTCTTGTGGTCGGTGTAGATAATAACAGGAAATCTTGATCCCTCCAGCAGATGCCTCCATTCCTCAAGTGCTAATTTAATGGCTAGAAGTTCTCGATCCCCGATGGAGTAGTTCCTCTCCGCTGGAGAGAAGGTCCTAGAGAAAAAACCACAAGTGACAGCATGCCCGGAAGGATTTTTTTGTAGAAGAACAGCTCCAGCTCCTACTGAGGAGGCATCAACCTCCAATAGGAAGGGTTTGGAAGGGTCAGGTCTGGAGAGCACGGGAGCCGAAGAAAAGGCAGACTTGAGTTGTTTAAAGGAGTCTTCTGCTTGAGGAGGCCAGGACTTGGGATCAGCATTTTTCTTGGTTAAAGCCACGATAGGAGCCACAATGGTAGAAAAATGTGGAATAAATTGCCTGTAATAATTGGCGAACCCCAAAAAGCGTTGGATAGCACGGAGTCCGGAGGGGCGTGGCCAATTTAAGACGGCAGAGAGTTTGTCTGGATCCATCTGTAGTCCCTGGCCAGAGACCAAATATCCTAGAAAAGGAAGAGATTGGCATTCAAACAGACATTTCTCAATTTTGGCATAGAGTTGGTTGTCACGAAGTCTCTGAAGAACCATACGGACATGCCGGCGGTGTTCCTCTAGATTGGCAGAAAAAATTAGGATATCGTCCAGATATACCACAACACAGGAGTATAATAGATCACGAAAAATTTCATTGACAAAGTCTTGGAAGACGGCAGGGGCATTGCACAGTCCAAAGGGCATGACCAGATACTCAAAGTGTCCATCTCTGGTGTTAAATGCCGTTTTCCACTCGTCCCCCTCTCTGATGCGGATGAGGTTATAGGCGCCTCTTAAGTCCAATTTAGTGAAGATGTGGGCACCTTGGAGGCGATCAAAGAGTTCAGAGATGAGGGGTAAGGGGTAGCGGTTCTTAACCGTGATTTTATTAAGACCGCGGTAGTCAATGCAAGGACGTAGGGAGCCATCTTTTTTGGAGACAAAGAAAAATCCGGCTCCGGCAGGAGAGGAGGATTTACGGATAAAGCCCCTTTTTAGATTCTCCTGGACGTATTCGGACATGGCAAGAGTCTCTGGGGCAGAGAGAGGATAAATTCTGCCCCGGGGTGGAGTAGTACCCGGGAGGAGGTCGATAGGGCAATCATAAGGCCTGTGAGGAGGTAGAGTCTCAGCTTGTTTTTTGCAGAAAACATCCGCGAAGTCCATATAGGCCTTGGGGAGACCGGTTACTGGAGGAACCACAGAGTTACGGCAAGGGTTACTGGGAACCGGTTTTAGACAGTTCTTGGAACAAGAGGACCCCCAACTCTTGATCTCCCCAGTGGACCAATCCAGGGTTGGGGAATGAAGTTGAAGCCAGGGAAGTCCAAGGAGAATCTCCGAGGTGCAATTGGGGAGGACCAAAAGTTCAATCCTCTCATGATGAGATCCGATGCTCATAAGAAGGGGCTCCGTGCGGAAACGTATGGTACAGTCCAATCTTTCATTATTTACACAATTGATGTAGAGGGGTCTGGCGAGACCGGTCACTGGGATGTTGAACCTGTTGACGAGAGAGGCCAAAATAAAATTTCCTGCAGAACCAGAGTCCAAGAAGGCCACTGTAGAGAAGGAGAAGGCAGAAGCAGACATCCGCACAGGCACAGTAAGACGTGGAGAAGCAGAGTAGACATCAAGGACTGTCTCATCTTTGTGCGGAGTCAGCGTACGTCTTTCCAGGCGGGGAGGACGGATAGGACAATCCCTCAGGAAGTGTTCGGTACTAGCACAGTACAGGCAGAGGTTCTCCATACGGCGTCGTGTCCTCTCTTGAGGTGTCAGGCGAGACCGGTCGACCTGCATAGCCTCCACGGCGGGAGGCACAGGAACAGATTGCAGGGGACCAGAGGAGAGAGGAGCCGAGGAGACGAAACGCCTCGTGCGAACAGAGTCCATATCTTGGCGGAGTTCCTGACGCCTTTCAGAAAAACGCATGTCAATGCGAGTGGCTAGGTGAATAAGTTCATGTAGATTAGCAGGAATTTCTCGTGCGGCCAGAACATCTTTAATGTTGCTGGATAGGCCTTTTTTGAAGGTCGCGCAGAGGGCCTCATTATTCCAGGACAATTCTGAAGCAAGTGTACAGAATTGTACGGCATACTCGCCAACGGAAGAATTACCCTGGACCAGGTTCAACAGGGCAGTCTCAGCAGAAGAGGCTCGGGCAGGTTCCTCAAAGACACTTCGGATTTCCGAGAAGAAGGAGTGTACTGAGGCAGTGACGGGGTCATTGCGGTCCCAGAGCGGTGTGGCCCATGACAGGGCTTTTCCGGACAGAAGACTGACTACGAAAGCCACCTTAGACCTTTCAGTGGGAAACAGGTCCGACATCATCTCCAGATGCAGGGAACATTGGGAAAGGAAGCCACGGCAAAACTTAGAGTCCCCATCAAACTTATCCGGCAAGGATAAGCGTATCCCAGGAGCGGCCACTCGCTGCGGAGGAGGTGCAGGAGCTGGCGGAGGAGATGACTGCTGAAGCTGTGGTAGCAACTGTTGTAGCATAACGGTCAGTTGAGACAGCTGTTGGCCTTGTTGCGCAATCTGTTGTGACTGCTGGGCGACCACCGTGGTGAGGTCAGCGACAACTGGCAGAGGAACTTCAGCGGGATCCATGGCCGGATCTACTGTCACGATGCCGGCTGGCAGGTAGTGGACCCTCTGTGCCAGAGAGGGATTGGCGTGGACCGTGCTAGTGGACCGGTTCTAAGCCACTACTGGTTTTCACCAGAGCCCGCCGCAAAGCGGGATGGTCTTGCTGCGGCGGTAGTGACCAGGTCGTATCCACTAGCAACGGCTCACCTCTCTGGCTGCTGAAGATAGGCGCGGTACAAGGGAGTAGGCAGAAGCAAGGTCGGACGTAGCAGAAGGTCGGGGCAGGCAGCAAGGATCGTAGTCAGGGGCAACGGCAGAAGGTCTGGAAACACTGGCAAGGGACACACAAGGAACGCTTTCACTGGCACTAAGGCAACAAGATCCGGCAAGGGAGTGCAAGGGAAGTGAGGTAATATAGGGAGTGCACAGGTGATAACTCTAATTGGAACCACTGCGCCAATCAGCGGCGCAGTGGCCCTTTAAATCGCAGAGACCCGGCGCGCGCGCGCCCTAGGGAGCGGGGCCGCGCGCGCCGGGACAGAACAGACGGGGAGCGAGTCAGGTAGGAGAGCCGGGGTGCGCATCGCGAGCGGGCGCTACCCGCATCGCGAATCGCATCCCGGCTAGCAGCAGGATCGCAGCGCCCCGGGTCAGAGGACGTGACCGGGGCGCTGCAGCGGAGGAGGTGAAGCGAGCGCTCCGGGGAGGAGCGGGAACCCGGAGCGCTCGGCGTAACATATATATATAAATATATATATATATATATATATATATGGGGTGGACTCACTTATGAGAGATAATATATATATATATATATATATATATATATATATATATATATTTATTGTGAGGCCCTGGAGCTGTGTACACAAAACGTTATAAGATTTCTACCTGAAACTATTTGGGATGTGATGACTGCTTTTTTCTCTTTGGCTCCATTGTAACAGCTCTCATTTGTGTCTGTCTATTAAAGGGGAACTCCGGGGAACTAAACCCAAAGCCCATCCTTTCTCTCATCAACCTATTTAATGTCTAAATACCATGTATTAGCTATATAAAGCTGTTTCCTCTCTTTTTGTTGTCACTTATATGAAGGGAGTGAGGAAAATACATTATCCCACCATCCACTCTGTCTCTGTCCAAGTGCCTCTCTGAAAGAAGCAGCCAGTCTTGTGAGAGACACAGAACACTTGGTTTCTTCCCTGCACTGATGAATCATGCTTCCTTTAGTGCTGGGAGACGTGTGCAGCCTCAGCCACTCTCACACTCTGATTACAGAGCAGGAGGGTGGGTGCTGTTCTCAGAGAGGGAGCTGGGCAGCAGTGAGAGCAGAGCTGCAATGGATTCGGGGAAATGTAGTATTCATGCTGCAGAGGAGGGAAGGATGGCAAAGAATATCAAGCAGCCAGAGAAGATAACAGGGGCAACAAGAGCCATGTATATCAAGCAGGATCATTTAGAGGGAACATATTCAGGTAATGTGGTGGTTTTGGAACTTTTTTAAATATGTACTTCCCTGGAGCAACCCTTTAACACCTTTAGGACATTGCGTGTACCTTCATGCCATAGTCCTGCTTTTGTTATATGAAGTGAGCTCAGGGGCTGAGCACGCTTCATACTGCTATGAGCAACCAAGACCCATGGCTTATGCCGGGCTTTGCCGATTAGGCCAATGCCCTGCATTAACCCTTTAGACAATATGTGTCTAAAATGGGGAAAATTTGTCTGCAGTAGCTCAGATGAGCTGATCGGGATGGCCGCAGCAAATCAATGGGTCCCGATAAACTGAGAGGATGGCGGGAGGGCCCTTACCTGCCTCCTCGCTGTCCGATTGGTGCTCCAATGCTCCCAGGAGCTTCAGCAGCCTGGAGCAATGGAGCGCAGATAACACTGATCAGTGCTGTTCTATGGAGCAGCATTGTTCAGTGAATGTAATCTAAAGATTGCATGATATAATCTCCTATGGGGACTAAAAAATGTTTTCATAAATGTGAATTAACTCCTTTCCTAATAAAAGTGTGAATCAATCACCTGTTCAATTTTTTTCTAATAAAAGCATGTAAAAAAAACAAAAAAAACTAACTGCAACACATTGCACATCGCTGCGTTTTTGAATGTCCGAAATATTAATATAATGTAAATTATACTGTAGGATCAATTATGTACACGTAAAAAAACGAGCCCTCATATGGGTCTGTGGGGGGAAATTGAAAGTGTTATGGTGCTAGTAGGCGAGAAGAAAAAAACTAAATGAAAAAAAACCTGATGTCTTTAAAGAGGTAATCCAGGGAATTGTATATATATGAAAGCTCCAAAGCCACCACACTACCTGTATATGTTCCCTGTAAACCCCATCCTGCCTGATATGCTAGGCTCCTGTGGCCCCTGTTGTCTTCTCTTGCTGCTTAATATTCTTTATTTGCCTTCATTCCTTGCCCTTGTCTACGTCTTCCAGCAATCATTGCAGCTCTGCCAGCCAGCTCACTCTCTGAGAGTAGCCCCCACCCTCCTGCTCTAAGCAGCAGAGAGAGGTTCAGTGTCTGATTGGCTGAGGCTGTAAACACACCACCCAGTTCTCATCACTAAAGAGAGCATGACTCATCAATGCAGAGCAGAAACCACATCTGTGTCTCTCATGAGGGTGGGGGCTGCTTTCAGAGAGAGATCTGGACAGAGACAGAGTGGATGGCTGGATTATGTATTTCCCTCACTTCATGCATGTAATTGACAACCAAAAAGGGGAAACTGCTCTGTATAGCTAATGAATGATATTTAGAAAATTAAATAGGTTGATCAGAAGAAAAGGATGGTCTATGGGTATAGTTCCCCTTTAAGGGGTTATGATACAATAAAACATAAGACTGTGGTTTTATTTTTTGTGCAGGAAGCCTGGAGGAGCGCGGTTTACAGTCCAATACCTCCCAGGATGACTCCAAAGAAGATCCACATAAGAATCTGGAGAGAGAGCTGGCACAGGCTTATGGACTCCCTAAGGCACTGGCGTGTCTCCTACCGGCCACGTATCCGTTCTCCCAGCTGTGCCCTCCACCAGCCAAGTCCATAGTGATCGCAGAAGGAGAAGATGACAAACTGCTAGGCGGACCCCCTGTGATGGAGATGGAGCTGGGACGTGTGCGGAGTGCGGAGGGGCCTGTGTCCTCTGTATAGTCCTTACTGTGATAATTTATAGTGTTTTGTGTGTTTATTTAATAAAGGATTCACCCTATACAATGCGCCATGACCGTGTTGTCTCCTATATTAGGACATTTGCCATCTTATTACTTTCTGTTCTCTGAAGGAATTCAAATGGTGGAATTTGCATGATGGAATTATTGATGCAAATTGTAGTTCCAAATGCCAAATTAATCATCTGGGGTATAGATGTGGGGTCCCTTTGGGAACGTTTTTGAGAAAATAATAAAACAGACACAAAGTTAACTTGTAACTAACGTTGCATTGCATAAAGGAAAACAACCAAACATAATAAACAGTAGGGTATAGAATAGCACAGAATCAGACAAATGCTATGTGCAGGGCTGGCCCAAGACATTGTGCTGCCTGGGTCCAAGAGTGAAATGCTGCCCCCCCCCCCCTCCCCAAAGAAAAAATAAAAAGCATTAGGTAAGTAGCAGTTCCCCCACATTAGGTAGGCAGCATAGTTTCTCCACATTAGTTAGTTAGTCATCCTCACTTCTTTGAAAAAGCCAGGGTACGCTGGCGAAACGTTAGCAGGAGGGGATATAATGTTTTTATAAAACGGCATAGTGACACAAGAGTAATACTGTAATTGGGTGGGAGTTCTTTCTAGTCAGTGGTGGTAGCACTGTCTGTAAGAACTAGATTTTCCCACAGTGACAGTGATCACAAAGCATATTGGAAGTATTGACCTATTTGTAGTGACAGAGTGGATGACTGGACTTTTTAACATTTTTTCACTATGGTACAAAAAAGCACAATTTATAATTAAGTAGTTGTAATAAAAGTTAAGTTTTAATAATTTAGTTAAGTGGTCTCTAGTTTAGGGCAGTCCTTGGGGACTTGTCCCTAAAATTGTAATTTTCAGGGCTGGCCTAAGACATTGTGCTGCCTGGGTCCAAGAGTGAAATGCTGCCCCCCCCCCCTCCCCAAAGAAAAAATAAAAAGCATTAGGTAAGCAGCAGTTCCCCCACATTAGGTAGGCAGCATAGTGTCCCCACATTAGTTAGTATAGATTTCCCACATTAGGTAGCAGTTTCCCCACATTAGGTAGCATAGTTTCCCCACATTAGGTAGCAGTTTCCTTACATTAGGTAGCATAGTTTCCCCACATTATGTAGCATAGATTCCCCACATTAGGTGGCATAGTTTCCCCTAATTAGGTAGCATAGTTTCCCCTCATTAGGTAGCATAGTTTCCCCTCATTAGGTAGCAGTTTTCCCACATTAGGTAGCATAGATTCCCCACATCAGGTAGCATAGTTTCCCCACATTAGGTAGCATAGTTTCCCCACATTAGGTAGCATAGATCCCCCACATTAGGTAGCATAGTTTCCCCTCATTAGGTAGCACAGTTTCCCCACATTAGGTAGCACAGTTTCCCCACATTAGGTAGCAGTTACCCCATATTAGGTAGCATAGTCCCCCCCCCCCCCCCGAGACACAGAGACAAAGACAGACATACAGACACACTCACCTGGCCTGTGCAGCGCTTCTTCTCTCTGGCGGAGGCCTGGCTAGTGATGTCACTGACGTCCTCCTGTGCGGGTCTGTGGAGGAACGTCACTTGCGCAATGTCCCTCGTCAGACCCGGGCCGGCTGGACGGCCATGGCTTCCCTGTGTTAAAGTGGCCGCTGCGCTATTAAGAACATTTTAGAACAGAGAGCAGCAGCGGTGCAGCAGCAGGGCCGGCCAAACCATGGACCTAGGTGGCACAAAAAAAAAAAAAAAAGGCAGCAAAAGTGCCATCCCTGAAAAGTGCCGCCTAGGACCAATGGTCCCACCGGGTCCCATGCTAGGGCCAGCCCTGGCTATGTGTATATAGGCCTCACACAACCACATGCACATCTGCAGCCCACCCTAATCTTTGCCCTGGCGGCCGTTGGGTACCTTCAGTTTCTGCACATTGAATAGATACAATTCATACAATGTCCTGATCCACAGTGTTACTTGTAATAGGCTTAAACTCTTCAAATATCAGCAAACAGATCTCAAGTTCTTTATCTGTAAGTGAATAATGGATCTGCCCTGTTGCAGGACAGGAAAGTAGGGTTTAGGGGTTCCTTTTCTACAGGCTGTAAATCAGGGCCGTTCCTCTCTCTCTCTCTCTCTCTCTCTCTCTCTCTTGAAATTGTCAATTCTTCTTGCGGAATTTGATTGGAAATGCATTGCCATCTATAGAGACAGTGCATTTCCGAGCAGACCTAATGCTGGCATGTTCTGCTGCCGCCCGCCCATGTGAACATAGCATTAGGTGGAAAAATTATTGGTAATATTCTGCAGTATATGTTGCCATTGCCACAGTATAAATATTATTTTAATTTATATCATTTTTTTATTATTATTATTATTGCTATTTTTATTTTTTATTATTTTTATTATTATTGTCATTATCCTCTTATCTTGTAGTCTACAGCATCACCTAGTGGCAGAATTGATAATCTACAAATAATAGATGATTTTTAAAAAGGCTAGTCACTTTTACTTTTACTTTAAATTTTATTCTTGCACTTTTTTGTTTTCTTTCTTGGATTCACTCCTGCATTATGAATTACACCAAAATTGTCCTGTAGAACTGGAAGGAAAAAAAATATATCTAAAATAATGCAGAAACCCTATTGTATCCTGATCTAATATGATATGACAGTGGTCTCCAAACGGCGGACCTGCAGCTGTTGCAAAACTACAACTCCCAGCATGCCCGGACAGCCGAAGGCTGTCCGGGCATGCTGGGAATTGTAGTTTTGCAACAGCTGGAGGTCCACAGATTGGAGACCACTTACTGTAAATATTCTGATGACACAATGGTGCTGTCCGGGCATGCTGGGAATTGTAGTTTTGCAACAGCTGGAGGTCCACAGATTGGAGACCACTTACTGTAATTATTGGATTGGAGACCACTTACTGTAATAATTCTGATGACACAATGGTGCTGCACTCATCATCCTATACTAGAATAGAGGGTGTAATTGTGCAAGGTCCCCAGCAGCACAGAGTATTTCAGAAGGAGTCTGGGCTGATATCTTCCAGCAATGAAAGGGTCACTTAGTTACATTGTTTTTCCATGCTTCATACCCATCACTTACATAATAGATGTTCTCCAACTATGGCAGATGAGTGATACAATTGTATGGACAGAATTATTCCTGGAATATGATATATAAGGGATAAATAGATGTCCAGTCCTATTAGAATGAACCTACACAACAAAGTCAGGAGAGACCTGCAGAGCTGGGGATGGAAGGGTGCGCTACTGAAGCGACCCACTAGATGTCGCTATTACTGAGGCGTCTGGGAACGTCTGCTGTGTTGCAGTGTTTCCGGGGGAATATTGTAGCGGGTGGACTGGTTGGCAGCAGCAGGTAGGGAAGTGCTTCTGGATATGGTGGGATGGCTGTGTAGGGTCAGTGTGAACAACAGTTATAACTGCAGACTGATACATTGTAACGACAGACTGATACATTGTACATACAGACTGATACATTGTAACGACAGACTGATACATTATAAATACAGACTGATACATTATAAATACAGACTGATACATTGTAACGACAGACTGATACATTGTACATACAGACTGATACATTATACCTTTAGACCTGTAACTACCAACTGATACACCGTGACTAAAGACTGATACATTGTAAATACAGACTGATACACTGTAACGACACACTGATACATTGTACCTACAGACATGTAATTACAGACTAATACAGTGTAACTACAGACCTGCAATTACAGACTGATACATTGTACCTACAGACCTGTAACTACTAACTGATACACTGTAACTTCAGACTGATACATTGTAACTACAGACTAATACACTGTAACTTCAGACTGATACATTGTAACTACAGACGGATACACTTACTACAGACTGATACATTGTACCTACAGACCTGTAACTACTAACTGATACATTGTAACTACAGACTAATACACTGTAACTTCAGATTGATACATTGTACCTATATACCTGTAACTACAGACGGATACACTGTAACTTCAGAATGATACATTGTAACTACACACTGATACATTATAACTGCAGGATGGTACATTATAACTGCAGGATGGTACATTATAACTGCAGGCTGATATAATATGGATGCAGACTGATACATTGTAACGACAAACTGATACATAACTGCAGGCTGATACATTATAACTGCAGGCTGGTACATTCTAACTGCAGGCTGGTACATTCTAACTGCAGGCTGATACATTATAACTGCAGGCTGGTACATTATAACTGCAGGCTGGTACATTATAACTACAGGCTGGTACATTATAACTACAGGCTGATACATTATAACTACAGGCTGATACATTATAACTGCAGGCTGATACATTATAACTGCAGGCTGGTACATTATAACTGCAGGCTGGTACATTATAACTGCAGGCTGGTACATTATAACTGCAGGCTGATACATTATAACTGCAGGCTGATACATTATAACTGCAGGCTGGTACATTCTAACTGCAGGCTGGTACATTCTAACTGCAGGCTGGTACATTATAACTGCAGGCTGGTACATTATAACTGCAGGCTGGTACATTATAACTGCAGGCTGGTACATTATAACTGCAGGCTGGTACATTATAACTGCAGGCTGCTACATTATAACTGCAGGCTGGTACATTATAACTGCAGGCTGGTACATTGTAACTACAGGCTGGTACATTATAACTGCAGGCCAATGCAGAGTTATTGCCTGTCTCTGAGCTCTACAGATAGTTCTTTCCCCCTCCTTGCTTGGTGTTCGCTTTGATATACTTTGTCAGCTGTGAGACCTTATATAGACAGGACTGTGTCTTCCCAAATCCTGTCCAATCAGATGAATTTACCCCAGGTGGAGAAACATCTCAGAGAGGATCAAAAGAAATGGGAGGAGCCAGAGCTAAATATCGTGTCACAGTAAAGGGTCTGAACACTTATGTCTATGTGAAATTTTAGTTTTAAATTTTTAATAAATTTGTGAAGATTAGTAACTTTCTGGTTTTATATTGACATTAAGGTGTATTAAGGACAGAGTGATGGCAGAATGTCAAAAATACCGATCGTGTTTTTACATTTTATCTAACAAAGAACGTTATTGGGGGAAGGGGTGTTTTTTACTGTTCTCAACTTCACAATTTTTTTTCCATTTATCCCAACAGAACGAAAGTCCGGCCATCATGGCGCTGTCACATGACATTGACGCTCGCCTCTTGAAGCTGCCGTGCCAGACCGTGTGCATCGGTGACTGCAGCTTCTTCACTAAAGTTCACTTTACAGATTCTTCATATTGTCTTCTTGTGTCCGACCTCAGTGGGGTGTGGTGTGAGGAGGCGGCAGCCAGTGTTATACTGGAGAGGTCAAAGGTGAGGAGAGGTCACCAGCAGAATAGTGAGTGCAGCTCTGGAGTATAATACAGGATATAACTCAGGATCAGTACAGGATAAGTAATGTAATGTATGTACACAGTGACCTCACCAGCAGAATAGTGAGTACAGCTCTGGAGTATAATACAGGATATAACTCAGGATCAGTAATGTAATGTATGTACAGAATTTTTTTATTTTAAAGCTTATACAAGTTATCTCCCATCTTTCCCATGTAGGAGCTGAATAAGCGTCTTAAAGCGCCCATCTCCTCGTTTCTCGGCCATCTGTCTCAGCTCATTCTTCCCCTATTGGACTCTAAGGAGAAGACCCCAAGCCCCTTGTCCTGCACCCGCACACAGGGCACATTGCTGGTGCATGTGAAGAGTCAGCTCTCCGGGCTCCCATTTTACTGGGACTTTCACTGTAGAGAGGCCAGCGTCAGCACGGTGAGAGACGGGACAATCACTTACAGTAGTGATGTCTTTACTATTGATCTAATCTTGTCACCTCCAGAGCTGTATTCATCATTCTGCTAAATACTTCTCCAATATCAGGATGCACAATATGTCATGTCTGAGCAGCTCCTCATAGTCTGTACAGGATGGGAAATGTAGGGTTTACATAGTTACTGTATTAAAAAAAATCTTTCACAGTAGAGCCATTCACTGTGGATCTCCCGGCTGTCAGGGCATGCTGGAAATTGTAGTTCTGCAAAAACTGGTGATCCTCCGGCTGTCAGGGCATGCTGGAAATTGTAGTTCTGCAAAAACTGGTGATCCTCCGGCTGTCAGGGCATGCTGGGAATTGTAGTTCTGCAAAAGCTGGTGATCCTCCGGCTGTCAGGGCATGCTGGGAATTGTAGTTCTGCAACACCTGGAGATCCTCCTGCTGTCAGAGCATGCTGGGAATAGTAGTTTGCAACATCTGGCGATCCACTGGTTGTCAGGGCATGCTGGGAATAGTAGTTCTGAAACAACTGGAGATCCTCCGGCTGTCAGGGTATGCTGGGAATTGTAGTTCTGCAACACCTGGAGATCCTCCGGCTGTCAGGGCATGCTGGGAATTGTAGTTCTGCAACACCTGGAGATCCTCCGGCTGTCAGGGCATGCTGGGAATTGTAGTTTTGAGACACCTGGACATCCACCGTTTGTCAGGGCATGCTGGTAATTGTAGTTCTGCAACATCTGGAGATCCTCTGGCTGTCGGGGCATGCTGGGAATTGTAGTTCTGCAACATCTAGTGATCCTCCGACTCTCAGGGCATGCTGGGAATTGTAGTTCTGGAACACCTGGAGATCCTCTGGCTGTCAGGGCATGCTGGGAGTTTTAGTTTCCAAATACAAGCCACAGTGCGCCACAGTGCCGGTAGACTTCATCTGGTAGTCTGCAGAATTTTTAATGCAGCTCCGGATGTGAATGTTGCATAAGTTATTATGGAACCTCAGATGAAACAGGGTTCAGATTAAAAAAAAAAAATAACTTTTAAGGTGAAATAATTTTAACTTTTGTTGTTAGCATTTTATGATCTTGTAATTTACTACCTGACCACTAGATGGCAGCATTTCTCTAGATTCATTTACATTGCTGGTAATCTGTTCTGCCCCATCTGCGGAGATCTGTATAGCGGTGCAGAGGGTGCACGGTGATGTCTTCACTTATGTTTTGCAAACATGTCAAATTAAATAAACAACGTAGTCGCTGACATCCTCAGTATGAGCCGTTTGGCCTGACATAGCCATGGACATTCCTTTCTAGGGTTACCATCCTAAAAGCGCAGGTTGCTAGCTATTTCTCCTGATCCCTACTTAATGGGGTACTCCACTGGAAAACATATATTTTTTTTTTTTAAATCAACTGGTGCCTGAAAGTTAAACAGATCTGTAAATTACTTCTATTAAAAAAAAAAAATAATCTTAATCCTTCCAGTACTTATCAGCTGCTGTATGCTACAGAGGAAATTCTTTTCTTTTTGGATCTCCTTTCTGTCTGACCACAGTGCTCTCTGCTGACACCTCTGTCTGTATCAGGAGCTGTCCATAGCAGGAGAGGTTTGCTATGGGGATTTTCTCCTACTCTGGACAGTTCCTGACATGGACAGAGGTGTCAGCAGAGAGCACTGTGGTCAGTCAGAAAGGAAATTCAAAAGGAAAAGAACTTGCTCTGTAGTATACAGCAGCTGATAAGTACTGAAAGGATTAAGATTTTTTAATAGAAGTAATTTGCAAATCTGTTTAACTTTCTGGAGCCAGTTGATATATATAAAAAGTTTTTTCCTGGACAACCCGTTTAAGGGGTTAAAGGGTAAACTGTCAGCTTGCTGCCCCCACACTAACCAGCGGTACTTGCTTGTAGTGCGGGGGACGCTGATCAGTTTGTAGCGGCCTACACTCATTTACTGTAAAGCAGTCTAAATGGGTACCATGGGCGTAGGAACCGGTAAATTCATCAAGTGGCGTGCAACTTTTGATGAATTTGGGGCCGGAAAGGTAACATCAAACGCGACTTTTCTGCTTTAAATAGTACACATACTAGACAACAATTGATGAATTCCCCTCATTATTACAATACATATTACCATCATACTGTTACTGACCACATCCTCTATACTAAGACCAGTATTACCAATAATACCAGTATACAAGGAGGAATATTATCACCAGCGCCACACCTCTGCGTAGGTTGAGTCTGGTATTGCATCTCAGCTCCTTTTGAAGAAAATGCGGCTGAGCTGCAATACCGCACACAACCTGCGTTTTAAAGTGATAGTGCCCATGTAAGGCCAACATCGTCTGCTTGTTTAAGGGGCCAAAGTTGGGGGCCACTGTGACTGTACATGAAAGTTTTAGCCCAAATATTTATGTAATATTATGTTAAATACTTCATTTATTTTTATGTAGAACGACTGAAAACAGAGACTTTCGATGAGAATTCCTTCTACAAATCTTTTATGAGTAAGGTGAGTCCCTGCTCTCCAGGAGGGCGCTGGGGTCCCTCGGAGGCTTAATCTGGGGATGGGGGCAGTTGTACGTTAATATAAATAGTTTTAAAGGGGTATTCCAGGAAAAAACTTTTTTTTTTTTTTTATATATCAACTGGCTCCAGAAAGTTAAACAGATTTGTAAATTACTTCTATTAAAATTTTTAAATCCTTTCAGTACTTATGAGCTTCTGAAGTTAAGGTTGTTCTTTTCTGTCTAAGTGCTCTCTGATGACACGTGTCTCGGGAACCGCCCAGTTTAGAAGAGGTTTGCTATGGGGATTTGCTTCTAAACTGGGCGTTTCCCGAGTCACGTGTCATCAGAGAGCACTTAGACAGAAAAGAACAACTCAACTTCAGCAGCTAAAAAGTTCTGAAAGGATTAAGATTTTTTAATAGAAGTAATTTACAAATCTGTTTAACTTTCTGGAGCCAGTTGAGATATATATATATATATATATATAAAAGTTTTTTTTCCTGTAATACCCCTTTAAGTTCTGTAAAATTTTAATATACATCATATTTACAATTCTCAGCATTTTAAAGATCTCTGCTTTCTGTAACTGAATGAGAACATTTATCTTTATATAAAGAAGCTGAAAACCTGCCCTGACCTTACAGCTGAGGGTTTGTTACAATTCTATCCAGTCTAGAGCAGTGGTCTTCAATCTGTGGACCTCAAAAAATTGCAAAACTACAACTCTTAGCATACCCGGACAGCCAACGGCTGTCCGGGCATGCTGGGAGTTGTAGTTTTGCAACATCTGGAGGTCTGACGCTGTCCAGGCATGCTGGGAGTTGTAGTCTTGCAAAAGTCTACTGGTCTAGACAGTTCTCATCTCTTAGTTGAATGGGTATTTTGGAATCATAGTATGCTACATAGTGGTTGGCACTCAACTTTTCCAGACTACTGAACGCCTTGTGGAAATGTATGTTCATACCAGTAGTCACCCAACTTTCTTAGAAACAGTAAGAAGCTGCAAATAGAACACGGCCCAGACCTATAACAATGGTACGTTCCTTAATAAATGTCCTATGTGTAAGGCCCAAGGTATTGCGCTCCAAGGGTTAAATCGCCCTTTATTCGTGTTTTGTGGGAATTGATGGAATGTATCTATGATATTTCATGCAGGTATAAGGGGTGGCACCAGTTGGCATGAGGTTGGCGTTTCGTGGTATCACCTCAGCACACGCCTTATACGAGGGGTGTGTGTGTATATAAACACACGGGGCTGCAGGGACTTGCCTCCTGCCCGCGCATTCCCATAGACTGGGCTGAGATGGCGGTCCTATTGATTTTCTACCCTGTGTCAGAGAATGTACATGGTGCAGAGGATTATGGGATATGGAGACGGGGATAACTGTACAGAAAAAAAGTTGGTCAGTTGCCCATAGCAACCAATCAGATTGCTTCTTTCATTTTTCAGATGCCTTCCCTGGTGGTCTAGGGTAGTGAAAATGCCATTAATAACATCCCTGTTGGTCTAGGGTGATGATGGACTCAATAATAACATCCCTGTTGGTCTAGGGTGATGATGGACTCAATAATAAAATTCCTGTTGGTCTAGGGTGGTGATGGACTCAATAATAACATCCCTGTTGGTCTAGGGTGATGATGGACTCAATAATAACATCCCTGTTGGTCTAGGGTGATGATGGACTCAATAATAAAATCCCTGTTGTTCTAGGGTAGTAAAGAAATCAATGATAAGATCCAGAGTGCTCTAAGGTAGTAAAGTATTTAATGGTAACATTCCTGGCGGTGTAATGTAGTGAAGGAGTCAATGATAACATTCCTGATGGTCTGGGGGTAGTAAAGGAATCAACTATGACTTCCCTGGTGGTCTGGGGTACTAAAGGAGTCAATGATAACATCTCTGGTGGTCTAGGGTGCAGAGGGAATCAATGATAAAATCCCTGGTGGTCTGGGGTACAGAGGGAATCAATGATAACATCCCTGGTGGTCTAGGGTACAGAGGGAATCACTGATAACATCCCTGGTGGTCTAGGGTACAGAGGGAATCAATGATAACATCCCTGGTGGTCTAGGGTACAGAGGGAATCAATGATAACATCCCTGGTGGTCTGGGGTACAGAGGGAATCAATGATAACATCCCTGGTGGTCTGGGGTACACAGGGAATCAATGATAACATCCCTGGTGGTCTGGGGTACAGAGGGAATCAATGATAACATGTCTGGTGGTCTAGGATACGGAGGGAATCAATTAAAACATCCCTGGTGGTCTAGGGTACAGAGGGAATCACTGATAACATCCCTGGTGGTCTAGGGTACAGAGGGAATCAATGATAACATCCCTGGTGGTCTAGGGTACAGAGGGAATCAATGATAACATCCCTGGTGGACTAGGGTACAGAGGGAATCAATGATAACATTTCTGGTTGTCTAGGGTACAGAGGGATTCAATGATAACATCCCTGGTGGTCTAGGGTACAGAGGGAATCAATGATAACATCTCTGGTTGTCTATGGTACAGAGGGAATCAATGATAACATCCCTGGTGGTCTAGGGTACAGAGTGAATCAATGATAACATCCCTGGTGGTCTAGGGTACAGAGGGAATCAATGATAACATCCCTGGTGGTCTAGGGTACAGAGGGATTCAATGATAATATCCTTGGTGGTCTAGGGTACAGAGGGAATCAATGATAACATCCCTGGTGGTCTAGGGTACAGAGGGAATCAATGATAACATCTCTGGTTGTCTAGGGTACAGAGGGAATCAATGATAACATCCCTGGTGGTCTAGGGTACAGAGGGAATCAATGATAACATCTCTGGTTGTCTAGGGTACAGAGGGAATCAATGATAACAACCCTGGTGGTCTAGAGTACAGAGGGAATCAATGATAACATCTCTGGTTGTCTAGGGTACAGAGGGAATCAATGATAACATCCCTGGTGGTCTGGGGTACACAGGGAATCAATGATAACATCCCTGGTGGTCTGGGGTACAGAGGGAATCAATGATAACATGTCTGGTGGTCTAGGGTACGGAGGGAATCAATTATAACATCCCTGGTGGTCTAGGGTACAGAGGGGATCACTGATAACATCCCTGGTGGTCTAGGGTACAGAGGGAATCAATGATAACATCCCTGGTGGTCTAGGGTACAGAGGGAATCAATGATAACATCCCTGGTGGTCTAGGGTACAGAGGGAATCAATGATAACATTTCTGGTTGTCTAGGGTACAGAGGGATTCAATGATAACATCCCTGGTGGTCTAGGGTACAGAGGGAATCAATGATAACATCTCTGGTTGTCTATGGTACAGAGGGAATCAATGATAACATCCCTGGTGGTTTAGGGTTCAGAGGGAATCAATGATAACATCCCTGGTGGTCTAGGGTACAGAGGGAATCAATGATAACATCTCTGGTTGTCTAGGGTACAGAGGGAATCAATGATAACATCCCTGGTGGTCTATGGTACAGAGGGAATCAATGATAGCATCTCTGGTTGTCTAGGGTACAGAGGGAATCAATGATAGCATCTCTGGTTGTCTAGGGTACAGAGGGAATCAATGATAACATCCCTGGTGGTCTAGAGTACAGAGGGAATCAATGATAACATCTCTGGTGGTCTAGGGTGCAGAGGGAATCAATGATAACATCCTTGGTGGTCTAGGGTACAGAGGGAATCAATGATAACATTCCTGGTGGTCTAGTGTACAGAGGGAATCAATGATAACATCCCTGGTGGTCTAGGTTAGCAATGGAGTCAATAATAACATTCCTGGTTGCCAAGCTTAGTGATCGAGTCAATGGTAACATCCCTAGTGGTCTAAGGAAGTAAAGTATTTAATGGTAACATTCCTGGTGGTCTAGGGTTGTGGAGGGGTTGAAATCTCGTTTCCTGGTGGATTAGTGCAGTGACACATTAAATGCTACAATCCCTGGTGGTCTAGGGTCATAGAAATAACATAATAACATGTTCCCTGGTGGATTAGGGCAGTGGAGGATTACATTCTACAATCCCTGGTGGTCTAGGGTAGTAGTAGCAATGTTCATTTCAGCTACCCTGGTGGTTGGGTTGAAGTCAACTTGTATGACAGTAGGATCAGACTGCACGGTGTCTGTAGGCTGTAACCATAGCGACCCAAGAGAATACAAAAAGGGCAGAAGATTTTAGTTTCATTTTCAAATTTTAAGAATTTTTTCTTTTTTTTTTCTTTGGAGCAATGAAAGGGGTGTTCTGGGAAGCAATTTAGTTTTCTAGCTGCTCATGCAGGGGGTAAGAGTTAGGCCATGTTCACACGGTGGAATTTCCACACGGAATTCTGCAAAAGAATTCTGCATGGACATTATGCTGCAGCAGTGTCTCATTGATTTCGATGGGATTCTGCTGCACTGTTCGGCGGAATTTCCGCTCCAGATGGTGCATTTCCGGGCGGTCCTAGTACCGGCACGTTCTGGCGGTGTCAGTCAGTGGAATGTCAGCACAGAGATTTTTGTGGACATTCCACCGTGTGAACATTATAATCCCTCTGTCAGTTCTTTTCTGCGCCACCTCTGCTGTTCTCATAGAGCCCCCTGGTCCCACTTCACCTACTGATTGGCTGAGCAGGACCAGGAGCGCGGACAGTGAGGGATCCAGGAAGGTAAGTATAGGTTTTTTAACTCTTACCACCTGCCTGAGCAAAAGTAAATGTGTATATATATATATATATATATATATATGGAGAAGACCTGACTCACTGACTCATCACGCCCAGCCTAAACCCTTGGACCTAGAAACCTGAATTTTTGCACAGGTGTTTTTAAGACGTAGACAAGGAATGAGAAAGGATTTTTTGAAATTCCACCCTTAAGGGGGTGAAAAAGGTGTTTTTGTTTAAAGTCCCATACAAGTCTATGGGAAATATATGTTACTGCATAACTTCCAAATGCCTGGAGATATTTCCATAATACTTGGTCACATGTTACTTATATGTCCACTTCAAATATAGGATAGTTAATTTAACCCTTAACTACCCCCATTTGTGAGGGTCGGGGTTTTTGTTTAAAGTCCCATGCAAATCAATGGGAAATGTATGTTCCCATATAACTTCTGTACGGCTGGAGATATTTCAATACCTGGTACACATATTACGGGTCGTGATGGGAGGACGGGATAGGAGGGCGGGATAGGAGGTCGGGATAGGAGGTCGAGACAGGAGGTCGAGACAGGAGGTCGAGACAGGAGGACGGGATATGAGGACAGGATATGAGGACGGGATAGGAGGTCGAGATAGGAGGTCGGGATAGGAGGACGGGATAGGAGATCGACATCCTTTGAGGACTTTTACCGAGTCTGATTGCAGGGGAACCCGCCTTCTCGCGCTGCTTATATACTGCCAACAGTCCTAATATCCCAGATAGGAAAACGGGAATAGGAGGACGGCATAGGAGGTCGGGATATGAGGTCAAGATATGAGGTCAAGATAGGAGGTCAAGATAGGAGGTCGGGATAGGAGGTCGGGATGGGAGGGCGGGATGGGAGGGCGGGATAGGAGGAAGGGATAGGAGGAAGGGATAGGAGGACGGGATAGGAGGTAAAGATAGGAGGTAAAGATAGGAGGACGGGATAGGAGGACGGGATAGGAGGTCGGGATAGGAGGTCGGGATAGGAGGTAAAGATTGGAGGTCGGGATAGGAGGTCGAGATAAGAGGATAGGATAGGAGGTCGGGATAGGAGGTCGGGATAGGAGGTCGGGATAGGAGGTCGGGATAGGAGGTCGGGATAGGAGGTCGGGATAGGAGGTCGGGATAGGAGGTCGACATAGGAGGTAGAGATAGAAGGTCGGGATATGAGGACGGGATTTTAGGACTGTTGGCAGTATATAAGCAGCGCGAGATGGCGGGTTCCCCTGCGCGCAGACTCGGTTAAAGTCCTCAAAGGATGTCGATCTTCAATTCCATGAAATAGCAAAAGCTAGTGTATATATATATATATATATATATATATATATGTTATCTAAAATTGCTTCTTAGAATACCTTTTAAGGATACATTCACATGCATCGGATCTGCTTCGAATTTAAATTCATAAAATCCCGATCTGCAGTGGCGGATTTTACAAGGCAATTCTTACTTTTTTTTTTATTGACATGTCAATAAAGCGATTGTAAAATCTGCTACTGTGGATCCGCAACTTTAAATCCGCAGCAGATCCGGTGTGTACATACAGCCTTAATGATCCTGGCTGCAGAAATATACATATCCATATCTTAGAGATGAGACCCCGAGCAATCAATTGTTATCTTCAGGGGTATCCTGGGTATTCATAGGTGAGATCATAGTGGCTGTCCGGGCATTCTGGGAGTTGTAGTTTTGCTACTGGAGTGTGTTTCCTACCTAGGTTGCATCCAGCTGTTGCAAAACCACAACTCCTGTTGCACCAGCAGAATAGTGAGTACAGCTCTGGAGTATAATACAGGATATAACTCAGGATCAGTACAGGATAAGTAATGTAATGTATGCACACAGTGACCTCACCAGCAGAATAGTGAGTACAGCTCTGGAGTATAATACAGGATATAACTTAGGATCAGTACAGGATAAGTAATGTAATGTATGTACACAGTGACCTCACCAGCAGAATAGTGAGTACAGCTCTGGGGTATAATACAGGATATAACTCAGGATCAGTACAGGATAAGTAATGTAATGTATGTACACAGTGACCTCACCAGCAGAATAGTGAGTACAGCTCTGGAGTATAATACAGGATATAACTCAGGATCAGTACAGGATAAGTAATGTATGTACACAGTGACCTCACCAGCTGAATAGTGAGTACAGCTCTGGAGTATAATACAGGATATAACTCAGGATCAGTACAGGATAAGTAATGTAATGTATGTACACAATGACCCCACCAGCTGAATAGTGAGTACAGGTCTGGAGTATAATACAGGATATAACTCAGGATCAGTACAGGATAAGTAATGTAATGTATGTACACAGTGACCCCACCAGCAGAATAGTGAGTACAGCTCTGGGGTATAATACAGGATATAGCTCAGGATCAGTACAGGATAAGTAATGTAATGTAATGTATGTACACAGTGACCCCACCAGCAGAATAGTGAGTACAGCTCTGGAGTATAATACAGGATGTAACTCAGGATCGGTACAGGATAAGTAATGTAATGTATGTACACAGTGACCTCACCAGCAGAATAGTGAGTACAGCTCTGGGGTATAATACAGGATATAGCTCAGGATCAGTACAGGATAAGTAATGTAATGTATGTACACAGTGACCTCACCAGCAGAATAGTGAGTACAGCTCTGGGGTATAATACAGGATATAGCTCAGGATCAGTACAGGATAAGTAATGTAATGTATGTACACAGTGACCCCCACCAGCAGAATAGTGAGTGCAGCTCTGAAGTATAATACAGAAAATAACTTTGTGCAGGATATAAAAGTATTGTGCCGCACAGATCGTGGCCTTGTGTGTGGGACGGCAGTAATGAAAAATGTTGTTTGTAAAGTAAATAAATAAAAAGAAATGTTCACCCCCCTCTGCCGCCGCCACGCCAAGAATAACATTCGCCAAAGTCTTAATCATCCTTAACCAATTCATGTTTCCATCCCCGGATCACCTGTGCATTAAAGGGGCCGCGCGTAGGTTTGTTGTTGACAGCGACGTCACATGTTGTTTTTGGATCCGTCGGCCTTTGATCGGCAGACTATGTGAATCGTAACTCGCCCCTCTTGTCTGGGCCGCCGCTCCATCACAGAATATTATTTCTAGCTCCTAATTCCTTTTCTTTATCTCTTTTTTCTCGAGGCGTAATAAGCTGCGTCTAATTGTTTGTGTTGCGTAGAGATTATTATCGTCTCACAACACCGTCAACCAACCGCGCACGGAGCTGGCTGCGGCCCAACACCTGACGTGGGATGAGACCTAGATACAATGTAACATCTCTACTGATATTCTAGAGCACTGTTTGCCAACCAGGGTGCCTCCAGCTGTTGCAAAACTACAACTCCCAGCATGCCCGCAGAGCCAACTGGTCTAGGCGCACTTTTCCAGATATATATATATATATATATATATATATATACAATTTTTTTATAATTATTTTTATATATATATATATATATATATATATATATATATATATATATATAAATTACCATCTTTCATATCCCATTAAATATGGATTTTATAGGTTTCAGATTATTAGATATTCTGCATTAAATACTTATTATATATTGAGGAACAACTCCATACAAGTCAGATTATCAGATATTTCAGTTTATTGGACGGTCAGGAGAAGTGCAAAGGACCTGATATATGCTGGGTTATCAGATATTCCGAATTATTGAACAGCCATTGGCAAAAATTAACATTTTTATAGGAGTCAGATTAGCAGAAATGCCGGTAAGATATATATATGTATGAATATACACTGCTCAAAAAAATAAAGGGAACACTGAGACAACACCTCCTGGATCTGAATGAATGAACTAATCGTATGAAATATTTTCGTCTTTACATAGTTGAATGCGCTGACAACAAAATCACACAAAAATTATCAATGGAAATCAAATGTATTAACCCATGGAAGTCTGGATATGGAGTCACACTCAAAATCACAGTGGAAAACCCCACTACAGGCTGATCCAACTTTATGTAATGTCCTTAATACAAGTCCCAATGAGGCTCAGTAGTGTGTGTGGCCTCCACGTGCCCGTATGACCTCCCTACAACGCCTGGGCATGATCCTGATGAGGTGGAGGATGGTCTCCTGAGGAATGTCCTCCCAGACCTGGACTAAAGCATCTGCCAACTCCTGGACAGTCTGTGGTAGATGGAGCGAGATGTCCCAGATGTGCTCAATCGGATTCAGGTCTGGGGAACAGTCCATAGCATCAATGCCTTCCTCTTGTAGGAACTGCTGACACACTCCAGCCACATGCGGTCTAGCATTGTCTTGTATTAGGAGGAACCCAAGGCCAACCGCACCAGCATATGGTCTCACAAGGGGTCTGAGGATCTCATCTCTGTACCTAATGGCAGTCAGGCTGCCTCTGGCAAGCACATGGAGGGCTGCGCGGCCCCCCAAAGAAATGCCACCCCACACATTACTGACCCACCGCCAAACCGGTCATGCTGGAGGATGTTGCAGGCAGCAAAACGTTCTCCACAGCGTCTCCAGACTCTGTCACATCTGTCACATGTTCTCAGTGTGAACCTGCTTTCATCTGTGAAGAGCACAGGGCGCCAGTGGTGAATTTGCCAATCATGGTGTTCTCTGGCAAATGGCAAACGTCCTGCACAGTGTTGGGCTGTAAGCACAACCCCCACCTGTGGACGTTGGGCCCTCATACCACCCTCATGGAGTCTGTTTCTGACCGTTTGAGTGGACACATGCACGTTTGTGACCTGCTGGAGGTCATTTTGCAGAGCTCTGACAGTGCTCCTCCTGCTCCTCCTGCTCCTCCTTGCACAAAGGCAGAGGTAGCGGTCCTGCTGCCGGGTTGTTGTCCTCCTACGGCCTCCTCCACGTCTCCTGATGTACTGGCCTGTCTCCTGGTAGCGCCCCCATGCTCTGGACACTACACAGACAGACACAGCAAACCTTCTTGCCACAGCTCGCATTGATGTGCCATCCTGGATGAGCTGCACTACCTGAGCCACTTGTGTGGGTTGTAGACTCCGTCTCATGCTACCACTAGAGTGAAAGCACCGCCAGCATTCAAAAGTGACCAAAACATCAGCCAGGAAGCATAGGAACTGAGAAGTGGTCTGTGGTCACCACCTGCAGAACCACTCCCTTAATGGGGGGTGTCTTGCTAATTGCCTATAATTTCCACCTGTTGTCTGTTCCATGTGAAATTGATTGTCAATCAGTGTTCTTCCTGAGTGGACAGTGGGATCTCACACAAGTGTCAGTGACTTGTTGTTACATTGTGGTGTTTAGGTGTTCCCTTTAGTTTTTTGATCAGAGTATATATATATATTATATGTCTGTTTATGTAGATGGATATATTTATACATATTACACATATTTGTGTGCAGGTGTATATGTATCTATATACTGATAGCTGACGATTGTGTTCACAAGGCAGAATTTCCGTACGGAAGAATTCCGTCTGATTTTCTGCCGAAATTTAAGGCACATTGGGGGAGATTTATCTAGACCCATGTAGAGGAAAAGTTGCTGAGTTGCCCATAGCAACCAATCAGATCACTTCTTTCATTTTTCTGAGGCCTTTTCAAAATGAAAGAAGCGATCTGATTGGTTGCTATGGGCAACTCAGCAACTTTTCCTCTGCACAGGTTTTGATAAATCTCCCCCATTATGTCTATTTCCGCTGTCCCATTTACACAGCGGGATTTCCACATTCCGAAAAATTTTAAAGACGTGTATCTTCAAATGTTGAAGAATTGCGGGCGGAATATCATTGATGTCAACAGAGTTTCAAATTTCGGAAGGATTCTGCATTTTGAGCACACAAAAATGTTGTCGAAGTAGCAGATATTCCACTATGTAAACATAACTATACAGTGATTATAACGTGACTTTCTGTATTATCAGATGCTGGATTAAAGGAATTTCCCAGTGCACATATACATCAGTGTTCCCCAACCAGCTGCTGCAAAACTACAACTCCCAGCATGCCCTCAGGGCATGCTGGGAGTTGTAGTTTTGTAGTAGCTGGAGGCACCCTGGTTTTTGTGTCTGGTCGGGGATGCTGAGGAGTTGTTGTTTTGCAACAACTGGAGCAGTGTTTGCCACCCAAGGTGCCCCCAGCTGTTGCAAAACTACAACACCCAGCTTTCCCAGAAACAGACAAAAAAATTAAAATATTTACAGCTTCTCTAGCAAGAACCATATGTAAAATATTGAATGTAGAAAGTGAATTATGAACGAGGCATGAGACCTTGTGCCCCATAGATTTTACTAGCACCTTTCCTACTTCAAAGGCTCCCCTGCCCTCCGACGGACGCCCCGAATTCTGCCTGACGCCACTGGCAAACCGTCATCTAATTTTGGAAAATAAGAACCTTTTTTTAGATTTTTTTTTACGTGTTTAGAAAAAAAAATGTGAAAAAAATTATTTTGATAGTCGATAATTACTTTTTTTTTTTGGTCGGTTTTCATCAATATTTTCCCCGTGGTGCCGTCTCTATGAGCGCGTCTGTCTTATTTATTTGCGTCCGCGGCCATTCACGTACAAAAAAAAAAAAAAAAAAAACCCATAAAAGCCATTAAGATTAGCCACATATCCATATTTAGCTGAGGCCGAGAGGTAAAAAAGCTTAATAGAAAGGTCCCTAAGTGATGTTTTTGGCTTCAGATCGGGCTTTAAAATTTGTTCTAGAGGAGTTAGGAAAAGAAGTAAAAAAAATAAATAAAATAAAAAAAAATGCAAATTATAAGTAAAAAAAAGAAAAAGAAAAAAATTGCAAAAGAAGGAAAAAAAAAAAAAACTGGCCTGATGCCGAAGCTACTGTACGAACTGTTAATAAACCTTTTTAGTGTGTATGTGTCTTTATGTATATAAACGTATATAAATTTTATTAGTTAAAGGAGCCGGGGTAAAGTATGCGCAGTTGGCTGAGGGCAGCGCTCAGATCTTCAGAGGAATAGCTGGCTGCCCAGTAGCCGTCAATTAGCCGCTGGAAGGAGACACGCTGCTAAGTCAACAAATTAGAGAGAGTCAAAAAGTGAGTAAAACAGTCTGCACAACGGCTCCCCCGGGGCCCAGGTGACAGAACGGAGTTGTTAGAATGTGGCAAAGTGTTAGACAGAAATAGATTTAGTTAAAGGGAGGGGCGCGGGCACATAAAAAAAAAAAAAAAAAAAAGTTCATGCAGTAATATTTTTTTTTTCGTAATTCAGAAAAGTTCCGTCTGTGCTGAGAATTTTGTTTAGTATCTTAATGAGGAGCAATCGGCAACTAATACTGTGTTATCCCCTTTAAAGGCTCCTGGTGTTCATGTAGAACAGAATCCTGATAATGTTTTTTTGGTGAAGGTCGGCTATTACTGTAGCCTTCATAATCTGGGCTTTATGGCAGGGTGGACAGTAAGAGACACGTGAAAGTCGCCGGAAAGACTCTCAGATTGGGAGAAACAACATTCTCTGTTCTGATAAAAACAAGATTTAACTTCCTGGCCTCAATTCTAAGCGTCATGTCAGGAGGAGAGCAGGCAATGCCCGTCCCCTGCCCAATACCATCCCTACAGTGATCATGGTGGGGGCAGCATCATGTCAGGAGGAGAGCAGGCAATGCCCGTCCTCTGCCCAATACCATCCCTACAGTGATCATGGTGGGGGCAGCTTCATGTCTGGGGGAAACACGGCACTGCCCATCACCTGCCCAATACCATCCCTACAGTGATCATGGTGGGGGCAGCATCATGTCTGGGGGAAACCAGGCACTGCCCATCACCTGCCCAATACCATCCCTACAGTGATCATGGTGGGGGCAGCATCATGTCTGGGGGAAACCAGGCACTGCCCATCACCTGCCCAATACCATCCCTACAGTGATCATGGTGGGGGCAGCATCATGTCTGGGGGAAACACGGCACTGCCCATCACCTGCCCAATACCATCCCTACAGTGATCATGGTGGGGGCAGCATCATGTCTGGGGGAAACACGGCACTGCCCATCACCTGCCCAATACCATCCCTACAGTGATCATGGTGGGGGCAGCATCATGTCTGGGGGAAACCAGGCACTGCCCATCACCTGCCCAATACCATCCCTACAGTGATCATGGTGGGGGCAGCATCATGTCTGGGGGAAACCAGGCACTGCCCATCACCTGCCCAATACCATCCCTACAGTGATCATGGTGGGGGCAGCATCATGTCTGGGGGAAACCAGGCACTGCCCATCACATGCCCAATACCATCACTACAGCGATCATGGTGGGGGCAGCATCATGTCTGGGGGAAACCAGGCACTGCCCATCACCTGCCCAATACCATCCCTACAGTGATCATGGTGGGGGCAGCATCATGTCTGGAGGAAACCAGGTACTGATCATCACCTGCCCAATACCATCCCTACAGTGATCATGGTGGGGGCAGCATCATGTCTGGGGGGAAACCAGGCACTGCCCATCACCTGCCCAATACCATCCCTACAGTGATCAGGGTGGGGGCAGCATCATGTCTGGGGGAAACCAGGCACTGCCCATCACCTGCCCAATACCATCCCTACAGTGATCATGGTGGGGCAGCATCATGTCTGGGGGAAACCAGGCACTGCCCATCACCTGCCCAATACCATCTCTACAGTGATCATGGTGGGGGCAGCATCATGTCTGGAGGAAACCAGGTACTGCCCATCGCCCGCCCAATACCATCCCTACAGTGATCATGGTGGGGGCAGCATCATGTCTGGAGGAAACCAGGCACTGCCAATCACCTGCCTAATACCATCCCTACAGTGATCATGGTGGGGGCAGCATCATGTCTGGAGGAAACCAGGCACTGCCCATCACCTGCCCATCACCTGCCCAATACCATCCCTACAGTGATAATGGTGGGGGCAGCATCATGTCTGGAGGAAACCAGGCACTGCCCATCACCTGCCCAATACCATCCCTACAGTGATCATGGTGGGGGCAGCATCATGTCTGGAGGAAACCAGGCACTGCCCATCACCTGCCCAATACCATCTCTACAGTGATCATGGTGGGGGCAGCATCATGTCTGGGGGAAACCAGGCACTGCCCATCACCTGCCCAATACCATCCCTACAGTGATCATGGTGGGGGCAGCATCATGTCTGGAGGAAACCAGGCACTGTCCATCACCTGCCCAATACCATCCCTACAGTGATCATGGTGGGGGCAGCGTTATGTCTGGGGGAAACCAGGCACTGCCCATTACCTGCCCAATACCATCCCTACAGTGATCATGGTGGGGGCAGCATCATGTCTGGGGGAAACCAGGCACTGCCCATCACCTGCCCAATACCATCTCTACAGTGATCATGGTGGGGGCAGCATCATGTCTGGGGGAGACCAGGCACTGCCCATCACCTGCCCAATACCATCCCCACAGTGATCATGGTGGGGGCAGCATCATATCTGGAGGAAACCAGGCACTGCCCAATACCATCCCTACAGTGATCATGGTGGGGGCAGCATCATGTCTGGAGGAAACCAGGTACTGCCCGTCACCTGCCCAATACCATCCCTACAGTGATCATGGTGGGGGCAGCATCATGTCTGCGGGAAACCAGGCACTGCCCATCACCTGCCCAATACCATCCCTACAGTGATCATGGTGGGGGCAGCATCATGTCTGGGGGAAACCAGGCACTGCCCATCACCTGCCCAATACCATCCCTACAGTGATCAGGGTGGGGGCAGCATCATGTCTGGGGGAAACCAGGCACTGCCCATTACCATCCCTACAGTGATCATGGTGGGGGCAGCATCATGTCTGGGGGAAACCAGGCACTGCCCATCACCTGCCCAATACCATCCCTACAGTGATCATGGTGGGGGCAGCATCATGTCTGGAGGAAACCAGGTACTGCCCGTCACCTGCCCAATACCATCCCTACAGTGATCATGGTGGGGGAAGCATCATGTCTGGGGGAAACCAGGCACTGCCCATCACCTGCCCAATACCATCCCTACAGTGATCATGGTGGGGGCAGCATCATGTCTGGGGGAAACCAGGCACTGCCCATCACCTGCCCAATACCATCCCTACAGTGATCATGGTGGGGGCAGCCTCGTGCTGTGGGGGGTGTTTTTTCATGCCAATGTTGGGAATTGTTCTTTAACAACACCTGGAGAGCCACAGGTTGTAGATCCCTGGTATGGAGCATGTGGACATTATAGAGAAGAGTCAATGCCTTATTCTGTAAGCCAAGGAAAGTACAAGTTTTTTGAATAGTTATGTTATACACAAACTCCCCAGCAGGGGCGCTGTGATCCCAGCCACCTCTTCCCCCAGCTGGTGATTGGCCACAGGCAGTTCAGGGTTTTCTAATGTCTATATTTACAGTTTAGGATACATTGCTATATAGTGATACAAGTAACAGGTTGGGCCTGTGATATCTTCTTCTTCCTGTGACATAAACCATGGTTGTCAAACTCAACAGATAAACCAGATCAACCAGCAGTGCCCAGGTGAAAATTCAGAATGGCAGCACATGTAAACCATGAATAAACCTATGGGAATTGTGGAGTTACCCTTTAAATGAAATTGTTGGCCATGTATTGTGTATCTTTCTGTAGGGCGGTCAGTTTTAACCAATATATAGCATGCGGCTTCTTGGTGGGGGAAAAAAAGGCTCCACAATTATATTGGTGTACATGAGCGGTTTGGCGCGAGTCAGGCGCGGTCGCATGTAGCGAAGGTTGTGGTGTTGCCGGACAATAATAAATACCCCACCTGCTGTTTACCGTCTGAGGACTGAGAGCACATCCTTGTTACCTTTCCCTCCTTTGGCCTTGTTTGTGGCGACCCACATTTTCCTAAAAGGCTCCGGGCTGTGAGTCACCTCTGTGTTTACCCACGGAACGGGCCCAGAATAGGCAGCGAGCAAGCTTCCCCCCACACACACCTCTTTATACACCTCGGCTCCAGGACTGACCTTACACATTCATCGCTTGGTACACGATGTGTATGTGAGTCTCCAACACAACCCCATAGTGTTACCCGCACATGGTAAATCCCCAATCCAGGATCAACACGTATTACACTGCTAAAGGTTTCTATATACCTAGGATGGTCATCAGGCATTATCCAAAGGCCAAACCCCCCCCCCCCCCCCCCCCGAAACATGAAGGTTATACCCACAAATTCCGACAGACCCACGGCTTATATACAATGGATGTGGAACAGCCATCATTTCTGTTTATAACCTTCATGTTTTGGGGGTTTGGCCTTTGGACAATGCATATTCTCTCTCCCAAGAGTGATGTCAGGGCTGTCAGTGTCCAATCAGATGTCTCCATTTCTGCCCGCCTCCTCTTCTTACATCATGCAATTCCAGAGAGAGAGAGAGAGAGAGAGAGACACTGCAGTTCCTAGTTAAAAGTTAATGTCATCTAGATTTTTTAATTTTATTTGAATTTTTTACTGATAAGAGCCAGATACTATAACATTATGTTAAAAAAATAAAAAAACAACAACAGGGGTGGTGCCACCTGGTGCCGTTGCCTTTTTAAAAATTACTTAGGTCAAAAAAGTAAGTGACTGATGTCTTGCACTTTAATGGGGTACTCTGCTGCTCAGCGTTTGGAACAAACTGTCCTAAACGCTGGAGACGGGAGCTTGTGACGTCATAGCCCCACCCACCTCATGACGTCACGCCCCTGCCCCCTCAATGAAAGTCTATGGGAGGGGGCGTGACGGCCGTCACGCCCCCTCCCATAGACTTGCGTTGAGGGGGCGGGGCTATGACGTCACGAGCTTCCGGCTCCAGCGTTTGGAACAGTTTGTTACAAACACTGAGCAGCGGAGTACCCCTTTAAGGCCCACAAAATGGAAGTCTGTGAGCGAGATCCGACCAGAGCGTTGGAAAAACGTGATGTGTGCAGGGGCGCACACTGATTCGTGGCTGGCGAGTTATTACAGACCACGGTTGAAAAATAATACAAGGTGATTTTTATTTACATACATGCATTTCGAGAGAGATATTTTTCTCCTTATCAAGTTCAATCAGGGCCTGATGAAGAGAGAAATCTATCTCTCGAAACACGTAGTTGACTTTCTGTAGATTAAAAACACCTTTCATTATTTATGAATGCGTGGTCTGTAATAACTTGCCAGCCACTTCCCATGTTTTCCAGAGCTCCAGTTAGGTAGGAAACATGTTCTTCTTTTTTTCTAATCTGTTTCTATGTTCTAGTTGTAATTTTTTTAATTTAATTTTTGGCTCATTATTATGGGGGGCGGCCATCTTGCCTGGGCTGTTGTTAACAGCATTTAGTAATCTGCTTTACAACAAGCTCCATGGAAACAGACACAATGAACATCTTCAGACCCTATGGGGGAAGCTTGTGAGCATCCTCTGTGACCTGTGCAGAGGTCATTCTACAGGGAAGGGGTAGGCTGAGCTCCTATTGTCTTCTCTTTCCCTGTACAAATCACTTTCCAGTAACATACTCCTTATCATCACAGACAGAACAGGAAGTCTCATTTTAGGTTTAGTGGCCCTAGAAACAGCTATGGGGGAGATTTATCAAAACCTGTCCAGAGGAAAAGTTGCCCAGTTGCCCATAGCAACCAATCAGATCGCTTCTTTCATTTTTGACAAGGTGCCGTTGGCTGTCCGGGCATGCTGGGAGTTGTAGTTTTGCAACAGCTGGAGGCACCCTGGTTGGGAAACAATGGTTTAAGTAGAGGACAGGAGGGTCCTATACAGTACACACAGTGTCCCAAATGGAGCCACCCTTTCATGGTGTCCAAAGGAGCAGCTAACCCTGGCACAGGTAAGGAGTAGTACAGAACTTGTAGTTCCTCCCTGTACTGTAGGGGGCGCTACCAGGCAGCCAGTCAGTGCTTGCACCTCAGTAATACAGGTGGTTTACCAGTAAAATGCCCATTCTGATTGGTCAGTTCCTCCAGTTGTGACACGTTTCACAGATCTGGACTGTCTGTACATTGTATGTTGAGTCTGGTTTCAAGTTACAATGGTCCAGAAAAAACATTGTATGTTGAAACTATTGTATGTTGAGGCCATTGTAAGTTGAGGGATCAATGTATATCTGTGTATATAAATATAAATTGTGTATTATACACACATATATAACTTTTTGTAAAGCTTTGTAATACATGATATGGTAAAACATAAAAACATGTAATATAACGACAAGGTGCTGGTGAAAAGTACGGCTTGTTCGCAAAAAATAAAATAAAAACTGCTTTGCAGAAAAATAAAAGGAAGGTATGAGTCTTAGAAGGTGAGAAGGAAGAAAATGTGTGCCACAAATCAAAATTTATGTAACAAAATTTGTGCATTGGCCACTGTATATGTTACACCGAGCGCTCCGGGTCCCTGCTCCTCCCCGGAGCGCTCGCGGCGTTCACCTTCTCACAGCGCCCCGGTCAGACCCGCTGACCGGGAGCACTGCATTAATGTTACCGGCGGGGATGCGACCCGCGTAGCGGGACGCGCCCGCTCGCGGCTCGCATCCCGGTCTCCTCAGCCGTCCTGTCCTCCGTCGCCTCAGTCCCGGCGCGTGCAGCCCTGCTCCCTAGGGCGCGCGCGCCAGCTCTCTGCAATTTAAAGGGCCAGTGCGCCACTGATTGGCGCCTGGCTCAATCAGTGCTCACACCTGTGCCCTCTCTATATATACACCTCACTTCCCCTTCCCAGTATTGCCGGATCTTGTTGCCTTAGTGCCAGTGAAAGCGTTCCTTGTGTGTTCCTAGCCTGTGTTTCAGACCTCCTGCCGTTGCCCCTGACTACGATCCTTGCTGCCTGCCCCGACCTTCTGCTACGTCCGACCTTGCTCTTGCCTAATCCCTTGTACCGCGCCTGTCTCAGCCGTCAGTTGGGGTTGAGTCGCTATCGGGTGGAACGACCTGGGGGTTACCTGCCGCAGCAAGTCCATCCCGCTTTGCGACGGGCTCTGGTGAAAAACCAGTAACCCCTTAGACTCCGTTCCCCTGGTACGGCCCACGTCATCACCCCACTGACACAGAGGATCCACCACTAGTGTCCTCACAGTATCCGGATCCTGACAGTATATTTCTAGGAAAAATAAAGCATCGCTTCCAGGGAAGAATAGCTTTGTACGTATGGCACCTGATGATAGCACACACAGTATATATATATATATATATATATATATATATATATATATATATGTATATGTATATGTGTATATGTATGTGTATGTGTATATAACTCCATACAAAGAAGCTGTAGCCATCAGGCCATACATATTAGATATGTGTTGGCCAAACCTAACGATTTCTACCAGCAGTGTTTCCCAACTAAGGCGTCTCCAGCCTTTGGCTGTCCGGGCATGCTGGGAGTTGTAGTTTTGCAACATCTGGAGACACCCTGGTTGGGAAACACTGATCTAAAGTGTATGGGTGTCTCAGCTTTAGGCCGGTTGGGTCAGAGAGAGTAAAATCTAGAAAGAGAAGATTCAGTGTTTGCCGTCCTGGAAAATGAAGAAACCTCAGAGAGTTAAAAACAGCATCACAGTAAACAGCGGCGGCCGGGACAGAAGCTTTATTAATGCCGCCCTGACCGCCCTCACCAGCCGCTGCCCAGGACACATTTAGAAGACCTCCCCGCCCCCAACTCATGTCTATACTCCAGCAGTATATACTATATGTTATATATCACATCATCTGGTTTCTAATTCTCCATTCACGTTCTCCATCTTTGTATCTTAAGTTAAATATCAACCAATATTCTGCTTTATAGGGACGATACACCTAAAATCTATCATCCCTCTAAATCAGTGGTTCTTAACCTTTTTCGCGAATGTACCCCCAAAGGGTGTAAGTATGTCCGCGGTTACCCTTTGCGCGTAAGTTCGTGCGAGGGGTACCCACAGACAAAATAAGTCATAAAAGTACACTGCTTAAAAAAACTAAAGGGAACGCTTAAACAACACAATGTAACTCCAAATCACTGACACTTGTGTGAGATCCCACTGTCCACTCAGGAAGAACACTGATTGACAATCAATTTCACATGGAACAGACAACAGGTGGAAATTATAGGCAATTAGCAAGACACCTCCAATAAAGGAGTGGTTCTGCAGGTGGTGATCACAGACCACTTCTCAGTTCCTATGCTTCCTGGCTGATGTTTTGGTCACTTTTGAATGCTGGCGGTGCTTTCACTCTAGTAGTAACATGAGGCGGAGTCTACATCCCACACAAGTGGCTCAGGTAGTGCAGCTCTTCCAGGATGTCACATCAATGCGAGCTGTGGCAAGAAGGTTTGCTGTGTCTGTCAGCGTAGTGTCCAGAGCATGGAGGCGCTACCAGGAGACAGGCCAGTACATCAGGAGACGTGGAGGAGGCCGTAGGAGGGCAACAAACCAGCAGCAGGACCACTACCTTCACCTTTGTGCAAGCACTGCCAGAGCCCTGCAAAATGACCTCCAGCAGGCCACAAATGTGCATGTGTTCACTCAAACGGTCAGAAACAGACTCCATGAGGGTGGTACGAGTGCCCGACGTCCACAGGTGGGGGTTGGCCTTACAGCCCAACACCGTGCAGGACGTTTGGCATTTGCCAGAGAACACCAAGATTGGCAAATTCTCCACTAGTGCCCTGTGCTCTTCACAGATGAAAACAGGGTCACACTGAACACATGTGCACATGTGAGTCTGAAGACGCTGTGGAGAACGTTCTGCTGCCTGCAACATCCTCCAGCATGACCAGTAGGTACCGAAATGAGATCCTCAGACCCCTTGTGAGACCATATGCTGGTGCGGTTGGCCCTGGGTTCCTCCTAATGCAAAACAATGCTAGACCTCATGTGGCTGGAGTGTGTCAGCAGTTCCTACAAGGGGAAGGCATTGATGCTATGGACTGGCCCGCCCTTTCCCCAGACCTGAATCCGATTGAGCATATTTGGGACATCATGTCTCACTCCATTCACCACAGACTGTCCAGGAGTTGGCGGATGCTTTAGTCCAGGTCTGGGAGGACATCCCTCAGGAGACCATCCACCACCTCATCAGGAGCATGCCCAGGTGTTGTAGGGAGGTCATACGGGCACGTGGAGGCCACACACACTACTGAGCCTCATTGGGACTTGTATTAAGGACATTACATAAAGTTGGATCAGCCTGTAGTGGGGTTTTCCACTTTGATTTTGAGTGTGACTCCATATCCAGACCTCCATGGGTTGATATATTTGATTTCCATTGATAATTTTTGTGTGATTTTGTTGTCAGCGCATTCAACTATGTAAAGAGGAAAGTATTTCATATGATTAGTTCATTAATTCAGATATAGGATGTGTTATTTTAGTGTTCCCTTAATTTTTTTGAGCAGTGTACTTAATTTCATAATGGCTTACCTTTCTAATGCAGTACTTAATCCCCTTTTGCCGTTATCCCCCCCCCCCCCCCCTCCATCTTAATCTCCT
This sequence comes from Hyla sarda, assembly GCF_029499605.1. Lineage (NCBI taxonomy): Eukaryota > Metazoa > Chordata > Amphibia > Anura > Hylidae > Hyla > Hyla sarda. The sequence goes on along the minus strand of NC_079196.1, from coordinate 16,791,423 downwards.
TGTGCAATTATTCCCCCCCCTCTGATTCCCCTGGGCTAATATATGTGTGGTAGCCCAGTACGGGAGTTGTTACCGCGTACCCTTGCTGCAGCCTCCTGCAGTGCCCCCTGGGCCCCCCTGCATCTGTTTATTGTAATTGTGATATAATCCCTATGTTATATATGTAAGAGTGTTCTATCTTTAAAGGAGTAGTCCAGTGGTGGCTCAGTGGTGAACAACTTATCCCCTATCTGCTGGGGCCCCCTGCGATCTCCTGTACGGAGCCCTGACAGCCCGCGGGAAGGGGGCGTGTCGACCTCCGCACGAAGCGGCGGCTGACACGCCCCCTCAGTACAACTCTATGGCAGAGCCGAAGCGCTGCCTTCGGCAATCTCCGGCTCTGCCATTGAGATGTATTGAGGGGGCGTGTCGGCCGCTGCTTCGTGCGGGGGTCGACACCCGCTATCTGGCCGGAGAGCCGGGGCCCTGTACAGCGAGATCGCAGGGGGCCCCAGCGGTTGGACCCCCCCGGGATCTCAAACTTATCCCCTATCCTTAGGATAGGGGATAAGTTTTTCACCACTGGACTACCCCTTTAAGACTGTTTACCATGTGATTTGTCATAAGATTGTTACCCGGGAGGTATCAGTGACCAGGTGACTTAGGGGTGACCAATGGGACCCCACCAGAGTCTCCCCCATATAAGCCCTGGGTGGAGCCTCTGCACGCTCTCTTGGTCTTTGCTGAGATCCAGTCAAGTTGAGCCTAAGTGTGTATCCGGAGTCATAGGAGGCCTCAAGTCCAGTCTGCAACCACAAGCTACAAACCTGCAAGTAACCACAGTCACAGTCTTGTCAGTCACAAGTCAGTCATGTTAAAGTCATCTGTCTAGTCAACGTGGCCTGCACTAAATTGTCCACCTCTACTACAAGTCCCAGCAAGCTCTGAAGTCACTGGTCACCTCCACTGGTCATTATGTGTATTCCAAGTCCTACCAGGAACACTTCCAAGTCTTAATCAAGCATGAATTAAAGATCAAACCTGCGCAAGCCTCAGGTCCATTACTTGGGTCATGTTGTCAGTGCAGAGGGGGTCCAGCCCAATCCTGAGAAGGTGGAAGCTGTCAAGAACTGGCCTACCCCGCGCACGGTGTAAGATGTCAGCAGCTTCCTGGGATTTGCCGGCTACTATCGTCGCTTCATACCCCACTTTGTCCAGATTTCAGAACCCCTCACAGCTCTCTTACATGGTACGGCGAAGGAGAACTACAATGGAAGACTACCTAAGAGCAAGAGACAGCGTTCCGAGCTCATAAATGTCTGCTGATGGAGCCCCCCATCTTGGTGTATCCAGACTACAGTCAGCTGTTCCAGCTGTATACTGATGCCAGTTTCGAGGGTCTGGGAGCTGTCCTGTCCCAAGTCCAGGAAGGACAAGAGCAAGTAATTGCCCATGCCAGTCACAACTTGTGAGGAGCAGAGAAGAATTATGCCAATTACAGCTCATTCAAATTGGAACTTCTCGCCCTGGTGTGGGCCGTGCATGAAAAGTTCAAAGACTGGCTACCACGCCATTTACTGCCTACACGGACAATAACCCATTGGCCCACCTGAACACTGCCAAGTTGGATGCTATTAAACAGCGATGGGCTTCAAGACTAGCCAAATACAGTTTCACTATCAAGTACAGAAACGGCAAGTCAAACGTCAATGCCGATTTACTGTCTCGGATGACCACCGGCGAAGAACCACCTGTCGAAGACGTGGAAATGCCCCCCATTTTATCAACCGTTTGTGAACCAGAATGTTGTGACCGCAACCGAAGATATGTATACCTGGAAGACTCTTCAAGATGAAAGTCGAGTCATGGGGGATCTGTTGGCCTACATTCACGCAAAAGGGGACCAACCTGTCTACGCTGGGCCCAGTGTGATTTATGAGCTGAAACGTCTGTGGCGACAGAGGAAGCGACTGTTTGTACGAAGGATTGGTGTACCAAAATTCTTTGAATCCGGTCTCTGGTGATCGACTTAATCAGATTCTGATTCCCTGAAGAGACGAGGTGATGGTCCTCAACTCATACCATGATCAGTCGGGACACTTTTGAGTCCACAAGACCGAATCTACTGTCAGGTGAAGGTTCTATTGGATCGGAATGCGGAGCGACATTGAGAAATGGTGCAGTGAATGTGCTGTCTGTAACGTCACCAAGAACATGTGCAAGGACGCCAGAGAACCCCTCCATTCCATCCAGAGTGAAAGGCCTAACCAGTTGGTCACGCTAGATTATGTTATAAATGAAGTGATGTCATTACAAAGTACGATTGGTGATGCAACAAACAAGCCCTTATATGGGTCTGTAGTTGCAAAATTGAACGCCTTATGAATTTTAGAAGGGGAGGAGGAAAAAACAAAAGTTCAAAAACTAAAATTTTTTGAGTCCTTAAGGTGAACATGGGCTGAGCACTTAAGGGGTTAACATGCTTATCAGGCCTGTGTCTATCAAGTTCGGCGGGAGTTGGAGGGCCACACTGACGGGTGACGTTCCTGATGTTGCGCCGAGGTGCCGGCACAGCACAGAAGGACACCACCCGTCAGTGTGGCCCTCCAACTCCTCCCTAACTTGATAGACACAGGCCTGATAAGCATGTCAGGTTCGGCAGCCACTGCAGCTCACGTAAAGTGGCCGCAGCTCCAGCCATGGTACAATATAGTGAGCTGCCGCGGCGATTGCGCCATCAAATCCCCACTCTGCACTGACAAATACTGGCCAATGCATGGTCGGTATTTGTCAGAAAATTGCCATACCCCGCATAACTCTTGGCGTACCCCTGGTTGAGAACCCCTGCTCTATATATAGCGTGCATTTATATGCAGTCTATTGCTCCCTGCTATCTGCTGGTCTAGGTTGGGGGCTGGAGGCTGTGGTTACTTTAGTGGGATTCTTCCCAATGGTCTGAGTGTATATCTCCAGTGCTGCGGACATTTACATCATATGTAAGCGCTACCCCTACAGAACACCCTAATGTGAATGCAGACCACACACCTGACCCCCTAAATAATGGTATAGAACCCAGACTGTTCCCAGAGACTAGGCCAGATCCCCCTGTATACAGGTCCTGGCAAGCCCACCGTAAACATATTCCAGACCGCTCTCTGTTATATGTTTGCAGGCCCCAGATCAGACCTCCTCTCTATACAGGCCCCAAATCAGAGCCCTTTGTGTACTTCCCCTGACAACAAACCCTGTATACAGCCAGTAGACCAGATCTCCCCTGTATACATCCCAGACCAGAACCCCTTCAGTTTACAGCTCACAGACCGGACCCAATCCTATGTATACAGACCAGACCCCACTGGGTATAAAGGTGAGGCTGGTCTGGGGGCTGTATATATGGGGTGGGGTCTGGTCTGTGGGCTGTATTCAGGAGGGGTTCAGGACCAAAGATTTAAACAAGGTGTTCCAGTTTGGGACTATATACTGATCTGGGGTCTGTATAGAGAGGGGGTCTGATCTGAGGGCTGTATACAAAGAAGTTGTATATAATGGGCTTGGGGTCTATGGGGGAGATTTATCAAAACCTGTCCAGAGAATAAGTTGCACAGTTGCCCATAGTAACCAATCAGATCGCTGCTTTCTTTTTTCAGTGGCCTTGTTAAAAATGAAAGAAAGAAGAAATCTGATCAGGTTTTGATAAATCTCCTCCTGTATGTCTAAGGGCTATCTACAATGGTGGGACTGGTGTCTGTATATGGAAGAGGCTTCACCTTCTCTGTATACAGACCCCAAACCGACTATATACAGTCCCCTTGTATACAGCCTCTACAGACCCCTGGATCAGACCTTATCCATATACAGATACCTGACCCCCACTTTACAGCCCCTAGACCAGCCACCCCTGTATACAGACACCAGTCCCACCTTTGTATATAGACCTCAGATCAGAACTTTCCTGTATACAGCCCCTAAACCAAACCCCCTTGTTTATACTCTATGGGGAAGATTTATCAAACCCTGTGTAGGAGAAGAATTGTGCAGTTGCCCATAGTAACCAATCAGATCGCTTCTTTCATTTTTAAAGAGGCCTGGGAAAAATGAAAGAAGCAATCTGGTTGCTATGGGCAACTGGTCAGCTTTTCCTCTGCTCAGGTTTTTTATAAATCTCTTCATATACCTTTATTTATGGGGTCTATTGTGTGGTCTGTATTCATGTTTGGGTGTTCTGTAGGGGCAGCGCTTACATATGAAGGAAATGTCTAGAAATTTGTAGCACTGGAGATATACGACAACACTGAGACCATTGGGGAGAATCCCACTGAAGTAACCACAGCCTCCAGCCCCCAACCTAGAACATCAGATAGCCCCCTCCTCTATACACACCCAATACTAGACCCTACCAGTCCTCCTTTATAGAATGACCTCAAACCTACCCTCCTCATACCCTAAACTACCGACACCAGACCAGATCCTAGCTCCCCCTGTACAGACACCAGACCAGATCCCAGCTGCCACTGTACAGACACCAGACCAGATCCCAGCTACCACTGTACAGACACCAGACCAGATCCCAGCTATTACTGTACAGACACCAGACCAGATCCCAGCTACCCCTGTACAGACACCAGACCAGATCCCAGCTACCACTGTACATACACCAGATCCCAGCTCCCCTGTACAGACACCAGACCAGATCCCAGCTATTACTGTACAGACACCAGACCAGATCCCAGCTACCACTGTACAGACACCAGACCAGATCCCAGCTCCCCCTGTACAGACACCAGATCCCAGCTCCCCTGTACAGACACCAGATCCCAGCTCCCCTGTACAGACACCAGACCAGATCCCAGCTGCCACTGTACAGACACCAGATCCCAGCTCCCCCTGTACAGACACCAGACCAGATCCCAGCTACCACTGTACAGAAACCAGACCAGATCCCAGCTGCCACTGTACAGACACCAGACCAGATCCCAGCTACCCCTGTACAGACACCAGACCCCAGCTACCACTGTACAGACACCAGACCAGACCCCAGCTTCCTCTGTACAGACACCAGACCTGATCCCAGCTACCACTGTACAGATACCAGACCAGATCCAAGCTAACCCTGTACAGACACCAGACCAGATCCCAGCTACCCCTGTACAGACACCAGACCAGCTCCCCCTGTACAGACACCAGACCAGATCCACACTCCTCCTGTGCAGACACCAGACCAGACGCTCAGTTACTCCCCTCTCCCGGCACCGCTGCGTCCTTATGACATTGACAGATCTCCCGCTTTTCCCAGGATCACCTACATTGCTCTGCTTCTGTTCTCCTTCCATCTTTCCCTGATCTTCTTATGGGTACGTCTAACTACTCTTGCAGCACCGCTGTATTAGTTGTAATTTTTTTTTTGGAAGAGCAGGGGGACATTATTGCTATACTGGCAGCCATATTGGTTATCACCTAACTTTCTCCAAAACTAAGCTCCAACTAGGAAATAGAATGGAATGTAGTGAAAACAATTGTTGTTCGCCGGCTGCAGGGCCGCTGCGTTTCTACGATTCCTGTGTAAGGCGTCCCTGCGCTCTTGTTTATTTGGCTGCAGTCTCCCTGTGATAATGGGATGGATACAATGACAGGGCTGTGGTTACTCTACCCGGGTAGTGGTCAAAGTGACAACACAATGAAACCATTTCAAACCCCATTGTGGCCATCAGCATCATGTTCTACATCTTACCGTGGGGGTTGGGGGGTTACACGACCTCTTGGCCAACGCCAAACCTATCTTATATTTCTAATCCGATTAAAGTTAATTTCCTTTAAAAATCAAAGACTTCAAAGACGTTGTTCTTTCTTTCTTTAAAAAAAAAGTATAAACTTTTCGATATACAGTAAAATTTGATCATTGGAGCATTAGAAATTCTGATAACCAGACAGTAGTCAGTGGGACCGGCACACTCGTGATTTGGATTAGAATGGACTAGATAATGTTACGGAGTCAAAATACAGAAGAAAAGAACAGGATCATACTAGATCTTTCAGCAGCAAAGTTTCTACAGATGCAACAAGGCAGTGCTAATAAAACAAAAAAGGCAAATATATACAGCGGGTGAAGTACGTATTGGACATTAACTGTAATTAACTGGTCTTGTTGTCTCAAAGAAAATAGTAAGGGATTCACTCCACCACCATGGCCTGTATGCATGCTCACCACACACCGCCATGGCCTGTATGAACGCTCACCACACACCGCCATTGCCTGTATGAACGCTCACCACACAAGACTCCACCATGGCCTGTATGCATGCTCACCACACACTGCCATGGCCTGTATGAATGCTCACCACACACCGCCATGGCCTGTATGCACGCTCACCACACACTGCCATCGCCTGAATGCACGCTCACCACACACCGCCATGACCTGTATGCACGCTCCCCACACACTGCCATGGCCTGTATGAATGCTCACCACACACCGCCATGGCCTGTATGCACGCTCACCACACATCTCCATGGCCTGTATGTACGCTCACCACACACCGTCATGGCCTGTATGCACGCTCACCACACACCGCCATGTCCTGTATGCACGCTCACCACACACTGCCATCGCCTGAATGCACACTCACCACACACCGCCATGACCTGTATGTACGATCACCACACACCGCCATGGCCTGTATGCACGCTCACCACACACTGCCATCGCCTGAATGCACACTCACCACACACCGCCATGACCTGTATGTACGATCACCACACATCTCCATGGCCTGTATGTACGATCAACACACACCGTCATGGCCTGTATGCACGCTCACCACACACCGTCATGGCCTGTATGCACGCTCCCCACACAAGAGTCCCTTGTGAATATAAAGCAAGGTGAAGCTCGTATTTGCTGCACAACATTTGGAAAAGCCGGTGAAATACTGGGAGAATATAGTGCGGTAACGTGAGAGCAGTAGGAAATTGTTTCATGCCATAATACACATCATGTTTGGAGGAAAAATGGCTGCTCATCACCCTAAAAACACCAACAGTGAAGTTTAGAGGGGGGAACATCATGGTGTGGGGGGCTTTTCAGAAACGGCTGTTCAGGAATGCTGGGAGTTGTAGTTTTGCAACATCTGGGGGTCCAAAGTGTGGAGACCACTGTGTAGAACCCCTGAATGAAGACTGAAGACAAGACGGTCAGCACCTGTCAAGCCTGATGTGGCTGATAACATAGAATAATACATTGTATTCACCTCTACAGATGTGGAGATAAGACAGGTTTGAGTTTGTGTCCCTTTTACTGAGTACTGTTTAGCTATGTTGGGCGCGTACACGCGGCCCCTTGTTTTCGGTGACAGAGGAAGCCGGCTTGCATTGCTGGAAGTGAGGTGCTTCATCTTAACTCCCTTGTTTATATGAGATAACCCCGCGACCCCAAAACTGTCCTTTATCTCAACTCAAAAACTCTGAACGATGGGACACGGAACGCTTCCGGGGTAGAGCCATTTATTAGATATTGCTTTTCCTTTTAGGTGGGGGTCCTTCCCAACACATCTCTGCAATGAGCTGAAATACATTGGCCCTCCTTGCTCATTGTTTATTTTAATATGCCCGGAGTGAGGCCAGCTGACCTGGGAGGAGATGGGTTGGCAACCGGCATTGTGTTCCAAGCAAAAAATAACTGTGTGTATTCTTGGAGAGGCAGGAAACACTCTTGCTAAGTGTATCCGAAGCGAGAGGGGACCTTGTGTCACCACCAACCCAACCTCTACTTAATCATTGGAAGTGATGGAGAAATGGAAAAAGTTCAAACAGAACCTTACGGGAAAGGATGCTCCTCCGCTATTCTACTACTGCACTCCTGAAGGAAGGGAGATTCATGGCTTCTTGATTGGCCCCCAGGGAATTTACTAAATATTTCTCTTAAGAGACTGGGACTAACCCTAAGCCATCTAGAGACATCATGGCTACCATGGTCCGGTGGATTGTCCTTTGTATGGACAACAAGGCATCATGTACAGGAGTATTACTGTTTCAGAATATCAGGACAACTATGGGATATTTATCTCGTCAAGAATATACCTACTATAATAATGCCGCCTATGTAAAAAAAATAAAAAAAGCTACTGTACAGGAATATAACTACTATAATACTGCTCCTATGTACTGGCATATAACTACTATAATACTGCTCCTATATACAAGGATATAACTACTATAATACTGCTCCTCTATACAAGAATATAACTACTATAATACTGCTCCTATATACAAGAATGTAACTACTATAATACTGCTCTTATATACAAGAATATAACTTCTATAATGCTGCCTCCTATGTACAAGAATAGAACTACTATAATACTGCTCCTATATACAAAAATATAACTACTATAATACTGCTCCTATGTACTAGCATATAACTACTATAATACTGCTCCTATATACAAGAATATAACTACTATAATACTGATCCTATATACAAGAATATAACTACTATAATACTGCTCCTATATACAAGAATATAACTACTATAATACTGCTCCTATATACAAGAATATAACTACTATAATACTGCTCCTATATACAAGAATATAACTACTATAATACTGCTCCTCTATACAAGAATATAACTACTATAATACTGCTCCTCTATACAAGAATATAACTACTATAATACTGCTCCTATATACAAGAATATAACTACTATAATACTGCTCCTCTATACAAGAATTTAACTACTATAATACTGCTTCTATATACAAGAATAGAACTACTATAATACTGCTCCTATTTACAAGAATATAACTACTATAATACTGCCTCCTATATACAAGAATATAACTACTATAATACTGCTCCTATATACAAGAATATAACTACTATAATACTGCTCCTATATACAAGAATATAACTACTATAATACTGCTCCTATATACAAGAATATAACTACTATAATACTGCCCCTATATACAAGAATATAACTACTATAATACTGCCCCTATATACAAGAATATAACTACTATAATACTGCCCCTATATACAAGAATATAACTACTATAATACTGCTCCTATATACAAGAATATAACTACTATAATACTGCCTCCTATATACAAGAATATAACTACTATAATACTGCTCCTATATACAAGAATATATCTACTATAATGCTGCTCCTATATACAAGAATATAACTACTATAATACTGCCTCCTATATACAAGAATATAACTACTATAATACTGCCTCATATACAAGAATATAACTACTATAATACTGCTCCTATATACAAGAATATAACTACTATAATACTGCTCCTATCTACTAGAATATAACTACTATAATACTGCTCCTATATACAAGAATATAACTACTATAATACTGCCTCCTATATACAAGAATATAACTACTATAATACTGCTCCTATATACAAGAATATAACTACTATAATACTGCTCCTATATACAAGAATATAACTACTATAATACTGCTCCTATATACAAGAATATAACTACTATAATACTGCTCCTATATACAAGAATATAACTACTATAATACTGCTCCTATATACAAGAATATAACTACTATGATACTGCTCCTATATACAAGAATATAACTACTATAATCCTGCTCCTATATACAAGAATATAACTACTATAATACTGCTCCTATATACAAGAATATAACTACTATAATACTGCTCCTATCTACTAGAATATAACTACTATAATACTGCTCCTATCTACAAGAATATAACTACTATAATACTGCTCCTATCTACAAGAATATAACTACTATAATACTGCTCCTATATACAAGAATGAGCACTCTTCTGATGTAGATAAGTAACAGACGCCATTACTATCGGCTGTAGAGCCATCATGTAGTCACTCAGTCTTCATGGAAATGCATAGTCTCCTCCCTCCTCCCTCTTTAGTTTATAATATGGCATCACAACAAATATCTACCTATGAACTTTTATCTGGATATCGGCCTCAAGCCCCAGATTGCGATCAATACTGCGCACTATTCCTTGACGCCTTGTGAGGTCCAGTTGTCTATGCTTCTGTGATTGTTTTTCCCTGTTAGATGTGGACCGGGATGGCCCCAGTTCTACCATGACATCATGTAAATTACAGTATTTATAACGTAGCCTTTTTGGGAGCCATCTGGTCTTGTAAACAAGGGAGTGTTCCTCTACACAGGACCCACATCCCCTGTAAAGGCTACCCCTCATTGCCTGAAGCATCTTCTGGAACCTTGGAACTTGCTTCGATGCAATTATGGTTTGTCGGGAGCGGCCGTCGCTCACCATTAGGGATAAGGTCAACATGTGACTCCTTGGAACCACAGTTTGAAGTCATTGCAAAGAAAATAAACAAGGCAAAGGTCGTCGTCTTCTTAGATAGGTTTGTGGCCACCTGGAGGGTGAGCAAGGTGACTGAATCACAGTGACATAGCCCTGAGTCCACGTCCTCCTTGCGTGATCCTCAGCCCAGTCATCTTGTTTGTCCATCTTACTCACTTCCAGTATTAGAGGATCTGTTCTATGTACAATGCTGGGCTTGTCACAGCCGGGACAAACAATCTCTTCCTGTACTTTGTGACCACACCATTTCTTAATAAAGATGTTTTTTCCCTTAAAATCCAAGATTTCTCATTAAGCTTGCCCTGTCGGCCATTTTTTGGCAAATGGTGGTATTGAAGATGACGTTACCTCTGACACCGATCTCGGTTATTACTTTACCACAACTCAATGACAATAAGAAATTGGCCAAAACTTTGCCCCTTGGGGTGGTTACAATTATGACAATTGAACTATGACATACTGGTATTGGTTTGTGATATGCCATCCTATGACATGCTGGCTTTGGTCCATGCTATCCCATCCCACAACATGTCGGTGTTGATCGATGACATCACAGCCCACAACATGCCGCTGCTGATCGATGACATCACAGGCCACAACATGCCGATGCTGACCGATGACATCACAGCCCACAACATGCTGGTGCTGATCGATGACTTTACATCCCACAACATGCCAATGCTGATTGATGACATCACATACCACAACATGCCGGTGCTGATCGATGACATCACAGCCCACAACATGCCGGTGCTGATCGATGACATCACAGCCCACAACATGCCGGTGCTGATCGATGACATCACAGCCCACAATATGCCGGTGCTGATCGATGACTTTACATCCCACAACATGCCAATGCTAATCTATGACATCACATCCCACAACATGCCGGTGCTGATCGATGACATCACATCCCACAACATGCCGGTGCTGATCGATGACATCACATCCCACAACATCCCGGTGCTGATTGATGACATCACATCCCACAACATCCCAGTGCTGATTGATAACATCACATCCCACAACATACCGGTGTTGATCGATGACATCACATCCCACAACATGCCGGTGCTGATCAATGACCTCACATCCCACAACATTCCGATGCTGATCGATGACATCACAGCCCACAACATGCCGGTATTGATTGATGACATCACATCACACAACATGCCGGTGCTGATCAATGACATCACATCCCACAACATGCCAGTGATGAACGATGACATCACATCCCACAACATGCTGGTACTGATCGATGATATCACATCCCACAACATGCTGGTACTGATCGATGACATCACATCCCACAACATGCCTGTGTTGATCGATGACATAGCATCACACTACATGCTTTTTGTGGCCCATGCCTTCACATCCTACAGCATGCTAGTACTGGCCGATAGCATTGCATCCCACTACATGTTGATATCCATCCAATGCGATCACAACGTTTTGGTTCTTGCCATCAGATCATATGCAATGCAGCTTTTGGTCCATGCCATTCCATGCTACAACATGCCACTTTTTGTCCATGCCATACTGGTTTTGATCCATGTCATCACATCCTACGGCATGCTGGTATTGGCCCATAGCATAGCATCCTATGAAATGCTCTTATTTGCCCAAAGCCTCCCATCGCAAAGCCAATGACATTTTAGTTTTGGTCCATGCCTTCTCATCCTACAACATGTCACTTTTGGTTTATGCCATTACATCCAGTGACATGCCGGTATTGGCCTATAGCATCACAACATAAGGCTTTCTGCCTTTGGCCCGAGCCATCACACCCTACAACATGTTGGCTTGGATCCATGCCATTACATCCTATGACATGCCGATTTTGGTCCGTGGCATCACATCCCACAACATACTAAGATTGGCCAGTGACATCACATCCCACAATATACTGGTATTTGTCTATGCCAGTGTTTCCCAACCAGCGTGCCTCCGGCTGTTGCAAAGCTACGACTCCCAGCATACCCGGACAGCCGTTGGCTGTCCGGGTATGCTGGGAGTTGTAGTTTTGCAACAGCCAGAGGCACCATGGTTGGGATACACTGGACTATGCCATCACATCTGACTTCATGACTTCTCCTGCAATCTCATCCCTATTCAATTTAACCCGAACTATGTCTCTCTTTCTTACTGGCCATTATATGTACAACTCTACAATCCGAAAAACGGGCCACACCAAACTCCCCATATCCCTTCTCACACATTTTGGAGCTTTCCATTGAAGAAAGCCCATCCTTAAAGGGGTACTCCGGTGTAAAACATTTTTTTTTTTTTTTTTTTTAATCAATTGGTACCAGAAAGTTAAACAGATTTGTAAATTACTTCTATATAAAAAAAAAAATCTTTATCCTTCCAGTACTTCTTAGCGGCTGTATATTACAGAGAAAGTTCTTTTTTGTCTTTGGATTTCTTTTTTTTTTTTTTTCTGTCCACAGTGCTCTCTGCTGCCACCTGTCCTGAGCAGGAGAGGTTTGCTATGGGGATTTGCTCCTGTTCTGGACAGTTCCTGAGATGAACAGAGGTGTCAGCAGAGAGCACCGTGGACAGAAAAAAAAAAGACATCCAAAAAGAAAAGAACTTTCTCTGTAGTATATAGCAGCTAATAAGTACTGGAAGGATAGAGATTTTTTTAATTATTATTATTATTTTTTTTTTTTTTATAGAAGCAATTTACAAATCTGTTGAACTTTCTGGCACCAGTTGATAAAAAAAAAAAAAATGCTTTCCACCGGAGTACCCCTTTAAACCTTCCCGATGGAAATCTGAGTGATGCAGAAATGGGCCCTCAGAACCGTTGCGTGGCCCCCTTTATTACAAGAGCTTATGTATATATATATATATATATATCAGTGGTCTTCAACCTGCAGACCTCCAGATGTTTCAAAACTACAACTCCCAGCATGCCCGGACAGCCTTCGGCTGTCCTGGCATGCTGAGAGTTGTAGTTCTGAAACATCTGGAGGTCCACAGGTTGAAGACCACCGATATATATATATATATATATATATAGATAGATAGATAGATAGATAGATAGATATGTATATATAATTTTTTTTTTTTAATGGATTTCCCCTTTAAGATGCTTCGTTTTCAGCTCCTGATCTGGACAAGGGGCGTTTGTTTTTTTGGGTTGATTTAGTAAGTGACCAGGCTTTCGAACCCATTGCCTCTTTTTTTTTTTTTGGTATTTTTTTTTTTACAATGGTGATTTTGCCGGATGCTCCGGTGTTTGGTGCGCGCTCGGTTTTCCTCAATGTTTGCCTGTGTGTCCGCTGTTCTGTTACCCAATTAGAGTAAATTGCACGTCGGAGGGTTTTTTGTTTCCTATGTGTAAGGCTTTGGCAGTTAATATATTGAGTGGCGCACACTTCGCTCGCACTCTCCCCCCGTCATGTGGCATGGCACGGGCTCAGAGCGGGCGAGATAGGAGAGGACCGAGCCGTGGTTTCTGGACGGGGTTTTTTTTTTTTTTTGTCTCCGCTCGTAAGGAAGCAGTGAACTTAAAGCAGATGCTGTGTGACAGAATGTTAGTGCGGTGTCTGTACCGTGAGCCCCATAAAGCTGCCCTGTAATCACCCTGCCAGCGCTGTTCTCCTGCCTTGTAATAAACACACCCTATATTTGTCCTCCTCGCATCCTCCTCTGTAATAAGGCCGCGGCACAACTTAAGGATTTGGGATTTTTGGTCAGATCTGTTAAGCATTTTGAGGGGAGACAAAGGTAAACAGAAAAAATTTTTTGCCGATCCCGCTGACTTAAAAAAAAAAAAAAAAAATAATTCCCTGCCAGAAAGTGAACTGGATACAGATGCGGCTCTGGGACTAATGCACATTTACCATATATGTGGCCTGGGAACCCATTGTATACAGGGTATTGTGAGGCTGTAATAAAATGTATCTCTGGGGAATAGTTTTTTTTTTTTTATGTTGCTCCTATGCGCTGATTTATTGATTTATAAAGTTTTTTTTTTTTTTACATTTTACTGTATTGATCCCAATTTATCAGCAGATGTAGCAGAGCTGAGTTTGTCATTGTTATTTGGTCATTTACCAGTTCTTTAGAGGTTTTGATGCAATTTAAATGATCTGTATCAGAGGTCTCTAAACTGTGGACCTCCAGATGTTGCAAAACTACAACTCCAAGCATGCCTGGAGAGCCAATGGTTGTGTTCGCACATGCTAGGAGTTATAGTTTTGCAAAATTTGGAGGTCCATAGTTTGGAGGCTACTGATGTATATTCTTTCAGAGCCAGTCATCAATCTCACAGCTAAAATGCAACGTATCAGGATAAATGGTAATACACCCCCCTTCAGCTCTATCTATATACTGCTGCTATCTCTATGGGATCAGGATATATAGTAGTTATACACCTCCCCTTCAGCTCTATCTGTATACTGCTGCTATCTCTATGGGATCAGGATATATAGTAGTTATACACCCCCCTTCAGCTCTAGCTGTAAACTGCTGCTATCTCTATGGGATCAGGATATATAGTAGTTATACACATCCCCTACAGCTCTTTCTGTATACTGCTGCTGCTATCTCTATGGGATCAGGATATATAGTAGTTATACACCTCCCCTCCAGTTCTATCTGTATACTGCTGCTGCTATCTCTATAGGATCAGGATATATAGTAGTTATACACCTCCTCTTCAGCTCTATCTGTATACTGCTGCTATCTCTATGGGATCAGGATATATAGTAGTTATACACCTCCCCTCCAGCTCTATCTGTATACTGCTGCTATCTTTATGGGATCAGTATATATATATATAGTAGTTATACACCTCCCCTCCAGCTCTACCTGTATACTGCTGCTATCTGTTTGGGATCAGTTTACATAGTAGTTATACCACTCACCTCCAGCTCTATCTGTATACTGCTGCTATTTCTATGCGATCAGGATATATAGTAGTTATACATCTCCCCTCCAGTTCTATCTGTATACTGCTGCTACCCCTATGGGATCAGGTTATATAGTAGAGCGGAAGCCGAGTGATAACCATATGTTAGGGAATCTTCAGTCAAGCTATTTTTTTTTACTATAATAATTAAGACGTTTTGTATTGCAATTTCATTATTATGTTTTTTTTAATTTTATTTAATTAGTTTTTTTGCAAAACTCTGGACAGACTCCGACCACGATTATATACAGTGACCCCCCCTCCGACCTACGATGGCCCCGACATACGATAATTTCAAGATACGATGGTCTCTCAGAGGCAGAATCAACATACGATGCTTTTGTATGTCGGGGCCATCGCATAAACGGCGCAGACTGCTTCAGTTGCCACCGGATAGCCGTTTACGGTGCCCCGTGTGGTCCGCTGACGATCACTTACTTGTCTTCGGGGCTCCGGCGCGTCGTCTTTGGGATCCCCTGCATCGTCGGCATTCTCCATCGTTGTCATCACGTCGCTGCGCACGCCGTCCCGTCATCCAATAGGAGCAGCGTGTGTAGCGACGTGATGGCGGCGACGGAGAGCGAGGATGCCGGGGAAGCAGAGGCCTTGCCGGAGCGTCGGGGACACCCCGGGGACGCGGCGACAGCGATGGAAGGTGACATCCAGGGCAGCGGTGACGGTCCGGAGCAGCGGGGACATGTGAGTACAACCTCCAATACCAGTGGTCTTCAACCTGCAGACCTCCAGATGTTGCAAAACTACAACTCCCAGCATGCCCGGACAGCCAACGGCTGTCCGGGCATGCTGAGTGTTGTAGTTTTGCAACATCTAGAGGTCCGCAGGTTGTAGACCACTGTCCTATACTTTACATTGCACGGATCCCTCAACATACGATGGTTTCAACAAACGATGGTCCATTTGTAACGGATTACCATCGTATATTGAGGGACCTCTGTATAGTATCACAGGTATAAGGAGGCGTATGGCCAAGTCACTTCTGTTTCCTTATGCTCTGGTAGCCCAATGGTTTATACAGATCTATGTCACCCTCCCCAAACCTCGTCTTTCCTGACAGTGACTGGGTTAATTTCCTCGTCTTGCGTCACGGTGTTGTGTTTTGGTGGAGTGAGTGAGCTCCAGCCGCTGACCGAGGCTTATCTTGGCTCATTCCCAGCCGGGAGCACAATGGGCGTGAGTGTGATATGCCAGGAATGCTGTTTTAAAACATTAGAAGAGGGAACACAGGGATGGTCAACCCATAAAAATAGCTCCGGCCCGGGCTGGCATGTCAGTGTTGTGGTGGATGGCGCTGGAGCATGCTCTGTAAGAGTTGGGCACCAGATGCCAGTCTAAGGACTCTTTCTTATCCCTGTCTGTGCATTTAAGTTGCTGGGGAAACAATGGTGACCACGGTGTACAGAGACGGGTCATGGAACATTTACACATGGTCATTTACAGGACCGGCTATTTTAACATCTTATACAGGAATGCGGATAGACTTGTCTATGGGAGCGCAGTGGCCAGACGTGACCCGCGGTGCCTAAACACTCTTCGGCCCTACTGACATGTCTGTTTTAGTAAATACTCGTATATTTCCTGTAAAATAAAAAAGCCGGAGAATCATTTTGTTAGAGCTCTGCACTGCCCTGTTCCTTTGTTACTCCTCCTGGAAACATACAAATGAATTAACAACTGAGCGTTACATTAACTTCCCATTGACAATGGAAATGACATGTCTGAGGGGGTAAAAAGAAAAAGGCGGGCACTGTAGTGCCATCTTTGTGAGGTGGCTACTCTTTATGTCTATGTCTGACCCATAAAAAAAACTTTGGAACATGACTAGGGGCTGTCAGCCAAACCATCATATCCTTCAAAAGGTAGAGAACCCATCTCTATGGAGCTTGTTTTTGGGGGGTTCTGGTTGCTGGTTAACGAGGGGTGAGGACTTCGTCACGGTCAGAGTAATGTTTTTCCTTGTGGAGTATACCAAGCTGGAGTCATGACTCTTTTAGGTTATGCATTGTCCCTCTAAGACATTGACTTCCAGGATAGTAACTCTGCTAGATGGCAGTAGAGAAACGCTAAGAAACTGGGCTCCTCCTTAATGGCAGAGACTTATGTGGGCAGTACTCAGAATTTGGGATCCTCCTCGATGGCAGAGAACTCTGTAAGCGGTGCTAACGAACTGGGCTCCTCCTGGGTGGCATTGACCTCTGTAGGCAGTACTAAGAAACTGGGCTCCTCCTTAATGGCAGAGACTTATGTGGGCAGTACTCAGAAACTGGGCTCCTCCTCGATGGCAGAGAACTCTGTAAGCGGTGCTAAGAAACTGGGCTCCTCCTATGTGGCAGGGACGTTTGTAGGCACTACTAAGAAACTGGACTCCTCCTATGTGGCAGGGACGTTTGTAGGCAGTACAAACAAACTGGACTATTCCTGGGCAGCAGGGACCTCTGTAAGAAGTACTAACAAACTGGGCTCCTCCTATGTGGCAGGGACGTTTGTAGGCACTACTAAGAAACTGGACTCCTCCTATGTGGCAGGGACGTTTGTAGGCAGTACAAACAAACTGGACCATTCCTGGGCAGCAGGGACCTCTGTAAGAAGTACTAACAAACTGGGCTCCTCCTGGGTGGCAGGGAACTCTTTAGTAGTCCTAAGAAACTGGGCTCCTCCTAGGTGGTCGGCAACTCTGTAGGTAGTACTAAGAAACTGGGCTCCTCCTCGGTGGCAGAGGCCTTTGTAGGCAGTACTAAGAAACTGGGTTCCCCTGGGCGGCAAGGACCTCTGTAGGCAGTACTAAGAAACTGTGCTCCTCCTTAATGGCAGAGACTTATGTGGGCAGTACTCAGAAACTGGGCTCCTCCTCGATGGCAGAGAACTCTGTAAGCGGTGCTAACGAACTGGGCTCCTCCTATGTGGCAGGGACGTTTGTAGGCAGTACTAAGAAACTGGACTCCTCCTATGTGGCAGGGACGTTTGTAGGCAGTACTAACAAACTGGACTATTCCTGGGCAGCAGGGACCTGTTTAAGAAGTATTAACAAACTGGGCTCCTCCTGGGTGGCAGGGAACTCTTTAGTAGTCCTAAGAAACTGGGCTCCTCCTAGGTGGTTGGCAACTCTGTAGGCAGTACTAAGAAACTGGGCTCCTCCTCGGTGGCAGAGACCTTTGTAGGCAGTACTAAGAAACTGGGTTCCTCCCAGGTTGCAAGGGCCTCTGTAGACAGTACTAAGAAACTGAGCTCTTCCTGGGTGTTGGAGACCTTTGTAGACAGCACTAAGAAACTGGGCATCTACTAGGTGGCCGGCACCTCTGTAGGCAGGACTAAGAAACTGGGCTCCTCCCAGGTTGCAAGGGCCTCTGTAGGCAATAGTAAGAAACTTTGCTCCTCCTGGGTGGCAGGGACCTTTGTAGGCTGCTGATTGGCTTAGTGGTCCCCTCAGATAAAGGCCAGATGTCTCCAGATTTCTGCTGCCCCCTATTATTATGACATGATGGTTTTGTCCAGTAATTGCATACATGGGGAAAGCCTTTAAGACAGTTTGTGAGGTGAGGACTGAGCTGTTTGGATGAAGCCTTCATTAGAAAATTATCATAATCAAATTATAGGAAAATATATATATATTTTATTCCAGATCATTATGTCTTATTTTAACTATGCAAATAATAAGGCAGTTCTGATAGGCAGAATGCAATTCTAATAAAAAAACATCCCTAAAAACAGCAAATTTCATATATTTTTTAAAGAGCTTTCCTTTAATGCAGGTTCACAGGCACAAGTAGTTCCTGGGCCCCAGTGTAAAATATCACTCACCATGTGGTGTCTTCTTATATGGCAGAAGGGCCTTTGGGCACTATTGTTACCTGTGGAAATGCCAATAAATGCTATTCATTAGGTTGGGGGTGACATTACTAAGACTTCATTAGGATATCACCTGTAGGTGGACGGAGCCTGCTTCTTACTAGGACTAGTTATGTCACTTTGGCCAAGGGATATTGTCACCTTATGTGAGGCAGATCTACAGGCTGGTGATGTAAATTGTAATCCAGTCCACTGACATAGTCTTGTTGGGTCCACCATGGGACCCCTCATTGCCTCCAGACAGGAGTCCCATGTTCTGTGGTAGAGATGTGGTCAGAATTGTTACAAATGCATATGTCTCCCATGAAGGCCACACATTTATCTTCTCTTGGATGTCCTGGGCCTAGACAGCCCCAACACTAAACATGGTCATCACCTTTTAATATGTATTAGCAGAACTTGTCACCGATTAATATTTCTGACCTTAAAATGAACAGGTCCGGATTTTCCAGAGAACTAGATGACTATGACACGTCGATGCTTCTCCAGAAGATAGCTCCATGGCACCGAGGACCTGGCTGCCGTTGCGCCGCCCCCTATATCTCTCTGCGGTTTCTTCCTTATTGCAGCCCTAGTTCGGCATCTGATTTCCAAAGTGAAGAGCAGATGAAAAGCCCAAGTCATGAGGGTGAACGTGGAATTAATGGGTGCAGTGTGGCTTCCTTAAGCCGCACGGTGCTCACCTGGCTATTCATAGCAGCCCTTTCATGAGAGCCTGTGCCTCACGGTCCTTTAGCCCGGAAAGGTTGGTGGCCGCACTGTCTGAGAGCCCACATTGGGCCCCACTGTTTTCCTTGGTGTTTACTGTTCTCTGTGGGATCTGGGGTTGGCCCTGAGGACGGAAGGCTTGTAGAATTAGGGGTGAGCGGAGAAGGTAACACACAAACACACAGTCCTTGTAACTCTGAGGGGATGTGCAGGGAATAGCTCTGACAGAGCAGATAAATCACCCGGGGTGGCAGGATTTCAGGTCACCAGGGGTCAGGAAGGAGCTCACTTCTGGAAGGAGTCCAATTCTGTGCCAGTCAGAATGTCTCTTATTGCAGATGAATGCGACGTGTAACAGTGTGCTACTGTATGGGGCGCAGGGCGAGACCCCGAACGGCTGACATTTTTTGTACGCAGCACTGGAAGCTTTCTATGTTTTTATGTAATTGTTACTTTCTTTGTAATTGTTACTAATTGTTACCTTATTACTTTCACCACAGAGGATCTTCTCCTAATAGTCCATGAGTCACTCTCTCTCTCTCTCTTTTACCCGTAAATCTATTCTGACCATCCTTAGCTATATCTGTAGGTGACGGTAAGAAGGTGACAACCAGCACCAACACTGATATAGGCAGCATTGTTTGGTCTTTCAATGTCCTATCTGCTTGGTTATGCAATGATACATCCTTTAATGTTATATTACTTGAGGTTCAGCTGTTTGGGAAAGTGAAAGGTGACAACCTCTATAGGAGGCCACCGTAATAATTGTCACCCAGCATTCCTGGAGTGCATCCTGGTGTCATCTCTTCTCCAGGTAAGGGACACTCACACGCACCCGGTCATCCACATGATCCCAGGACACAAGGTCTCCAGCAGAACATTGCCCATCACACTTCCTCCGCCATCTAGTCTTCCTCCCATAATGCATCCTGGTGTCATCTCTTCTCCAGGTAAGGGACACACACGCACTCGGTCATCCACATGATGCCAGGACACAAGGTCTCCAGCAGAACATTGCCCATAACACTGCCCCCGCCATCTTGTCTTCCTCCCATAATGCATCCTGGTGTCATCTCTTCTCCAGGTAAGGGACACACACACGCATCCGGTCATCCACATGATCCCAGGACACAAGGTCTCCAGCAGAACATTGCCCATCACACTGCCCCCGCCATCTTGTCTTCCTCCCATAATGCATCCTGGTGTCATCTCTTCTCCAGGTAAGGGACACTCACACGCACTCGGTCATCCACATGATGCCAGGACACAAGGTCTCCAGCAGAACATTGCCCATCACACTTCCTCCACCATCTTGTCTTCCTCCCATAATGCATCCTGGTGTCATCTCTTCTCCAGGTAAGGGACACACACACGCATCCGGTCATCCACATGATCCCAGGACACAAGGTCTCCAGCAGAACATTGCCCATCACACTGCCCCCGCCATCTTGTCTTCCTCCCATAATGCATCCTGGGGCCATCTCTTCCCCAGGTAGGTGACGCATACGCACATGATGGAGAACGTCATCCATCAGACCAGGTGTTTTCCTTCTTTGCTCCATGCCCCAGTTCTGATGCCCATTGTAGACACTTTCTGGGGTGGACAGGGGTCACATGGGCCCTGACCGGTCTGCGGGGCCCCAAACTCAACAAACTGTGATGTCCCGTGTGATCGGACTCCTTTCTATCATAGACAGCAGGAGGTTTTTCAGCAGTTTGCTTTACAGCAGTTTTTCTGTGGGATTGGAACAGACAGGCCTTCACCCCCCACACGTCAATGAGCTTTTAGCCTCCCTTGACCCTGTCCCTAGTCACCGGGTTTATTATCAATGAATATAATCCTATAACACAGTTTATCATGGAGAATGGATAAAACCTTCCATCCGTCTACATAGAAAGACCCTCATCTCATCGTACCTAAAACCAGCCTGCGGCCCTATTGGTTGGCACAGGGGGATTAGCCAGGAATGCGTCTCTCTCTCTAATTACATCTCATTCAAAGCGACGTTGCTCTATCTTTCCCCTCATTCTTACTTCTTCCTCTAGTGGCGGAAAGCGATTAAGCTGTGGTTTGCTTCTCGCTCTCTTTTTTTTTTATATTGGGCACATGGCCGGCTTATTTTTGTAATGCATAGGTCTTGGAATGATGGAATTCCTTGCCCAGCCCGCACTCTAATGTAGCTGCCTGTTTCAAGTGGTTTCAGCGTTACAGGTTTGAGGGCACAGGCCGCTGTTGCAGTTACATTTAATTACAGGGGCCCGTTCCTTTGCTCCCATTACTCACAGACTTTCTATATGGCCTTTGAATTTTTTTTTCCAGTTCGTTCAGGGCTGAATGAAGCTTTTCTCTTGTCAGAAGTTCATGGGCTGCAGGTCCAAAGTGAGATTTTACTTAATGCAGATGTGTCAGGCTGGGAGACAATAGGCATGCCAGGGCTGGCCGCCGTCTGGGGGGGACCCAACATGTTAATGGTAAGGTGCCAACAGGAGGTGTAGTATTCTGGAAGCTGCAGAATAATTCAACAGGTAGGGTCAATAGGTGTCAACAGGGGGCATAGTGTTCTTGAAGCTGCCGAAGAATCCATTGGTCACTTGATGCCAACAGGGAGCCTAATATTGTATGTGTGAAACCAGCATGCAGGGTCAACAGGGGGCGTAGTATTCTGGAAGCTGCAGAACAAACCAACAGGCAGGGAATATAGGTGTCAACACGGGGTGCAGCATTCTAGGAGCTGCAAAAGAATCCAAGGTGCAGGGTCACTTGGTGCCAACAGTGACCCCAGTGTTTTGGGAAAAATGCTGAAGAAAACTGCATGCAGGGGTCTTTTTATGCTCATAGGGGGGCAAAGTGTTATGAGAGGTGCAGCAAAAACCCAGCATTAAAGGGTCATTTAGTGCAATAAGGTTTCATATACTAGAAGGTGCAAGAAGTAACCAACATGCAGGGCCATTTAGTGCCAACAGGAGAGGAGTGTAGCGGCAACCGAAGATTTCTCCATATTGTTATCGAAGACGTCTGTTACAGTTTTGAGTGGTCCTAGTCGGCCACTCACAGAGTATAAGTTTGGATACCTAAATTTGGATACCTAAAAAGGTGTGGTGCAGTGACCTGTAATTTGTTTAAAGTGTAAAGATTTTTATTTTTGTACATGCAAAGACTAAAGGTCCATCCTGCCTAGCCTGCTCTCCCATATATGTGTCATACTCTGATGGCGGCCATCTTGGTTGTCACCCCACTTTTACCATATCTGATGACACAGTGATTCCTAGTTTTCCCCCAGTTCACACTCTTGGATGCTGCTGCCCAATCTTACAGAAAGCTCCCTGTGTATTAGATCATTTTTTCACTAATACTATTGGAATCCGCAAAACGCCTAAAGTGAAAGCAGCCGCTGGTGTGCGAGCAATTTGATATTTAATCTGTATATGTTTCTGTATATATTTCAAGCCTTACCCCTTAATTTTCTGTCTGCCACAATCCTGCAGTAATAAGGTGCACACAGACAGTGGGCTCTTAGGATAGGTTTTATACACAGCGCCGGTCTCCATTAACCCTTCCTGCATGGAGCGGTCTCTGCATTCATTTTTACTGCTCCTTGCATAGACATGTAAAATGTTTATATGTATATAATTGCTCTGATGTCCTCGACTTTCATCGTGGTGACGCAGACTCTATGGGTCATTATGTACCTGCACCCCCCTTCCCCCCTCTCCGGCCATTGGAGACTCTGTGCCTTTTTCCGGCAATTATTCCAATGACCAATCTGTCTGTGGCTTGCCCCGTGGTTTGTCCACACTGTTGGCTTCAGCTCTCTCCTCAACCAGATGCTTCTGTGGGTTTTGCTTTTTTTTTCCCAGTGGTCCAAGCCAGACTTTTAACCCCAGAGAACAAACAAACCCATCACGGTCGGATGACAGACCAGGGGGGACAAGCTAAATAAATATTGATTACAGTGTGACGATAACTTGTGGTTGAGCAGCATCACGGACCTCATGACATTTGTCTTGGTTATTTTTGGGCCCCATTAAATGATATTAGTTTTCCAAATTTGAAATCCTTGGAAAGGTTTTACGGTGAGGATGGTGCTTGAGGTATGGTAACAGTAGAATCGTCGTCTTTGTGCCTTGTGTGTAGCGAGTGGTTGAATGATGGGGGTGTTAGGCCACAATGTGCATGTCTCACTTGAAGCGCGTGGAAATAACCTCATTGCACACGCCTTGAACTGTCTGCAGATACAGAGTCTTGTCCATACTTCTTTATTAGATCACAGAGAGGCCATAGTTGGTAGAATGATGGGCAAGTAGACTGGTCACATACTCTGCTGTGTTCACTATGAAAGCAGTCTTCTTCAGAAGATCTTAAGTTTTGGGCGTTAGGAATTTTACACTTTTTCCAACACTTTTTCAGTAAACCATTTTGGTTTACCACTTTGAAATTAGACCTTCTGCTCTCACGTTAGATAGAAACTTGTTATATTCTCTTGCGGCTTCTGTTGACCTTCTTGTGATGTTGATATACCTATAATTATGGACCAAAATTCATCGAATACAGGTTCTCTTTACGTTACAGCATTTTACCAACTGGTAGGTGCAACTGCGCTCATTCACTGGCCCCAGTGCCAGTAAGAGGGCAAGAGAATCAAACCCTACCAACCCAACTTCTCTGAGTTGTTCCTACAATGATAACTTATTAGAGGAGCATCAAAGATCCCATGATTTGTGTCTCTGTTCTCTCAAAGTCCATTCAATTTTTATTGGTTTCCCCATTTTCAAATCCTCGGTTTATGGTGAGAATGGTGTGGTGGTGTTGGAATTTTGGATAAGTTATTTATCTTTTTGAATCTTAGGATACGTTTTTTGTTTGAAGTAGTAGTATGATGGTCGGCAGATAGACGAGTCGAAGGCTCTGCTCCATTCACTATGAAAGCAGTCTTCTCTGGAAGGGCTCAGGTTTTGGGTGGGAGGAATCTTGCACTTTTTCACTAAACCATTTTGGTTGACCACTTTGAAATGAGACCTTCTAGTCTCACGTCGAATAGAAACATGTTTTCTTCTCTTGCGGCTTTTTCTGACCCTTTTGTGACGTTGACATTTCTATACCTATAATTATGGATCAGACGGCATCCACAACAGGTTCTCATTACATAACGTTATCTGTACCATCTGGTAAGTGCATCTGCGCTCATGTTTAGCTTCAGTAGCGTCCCAGTAAGGCTGAGTTCACACCACGTTTCGTTAAATACGGTTCCCGTATATGGCTGGGAGGAGGGGTGCAGGGCTTAATCGCGGCGCCCGCACTCAGCCGTATTCGGGAACCGTATTTAATGCATGTCTATGAGCCGACCGGAGTGAACCGCAGCTTCCGGTCGGCTTCGTTTTCGGCCGTATACGGTTTCCCGACTGTAGGCAAAAACGCGGTTGACCACGTTTTTGCCTGCGGTCGGGAAACCGCATACGGCCGAAAACGAAGCCGACCGTAGGCTGCGGTTCACCCCGGTCGGCTCATAGACATGCATTAAATACGGTTCCCGAATACGGCTGAGTGCGGGCGCCGCGATAAAGCTCCGCCCCCCTCCTCCCAGCCGTATACAGGAACCGTAGTTAACAAAACGTGGTGTGAACCCAGCCTTAGAGGGTGTCCGGACCAGACTTTACCACCACAACTCTTTAGACTTGTTCCTGTCATGACAGCTTAGTAGTGGAACATCAAATCCTTATGATTCTCACAGAGTCCATTCAGTACTATTGGTTTTCCAGTTTTGAAAACCTTGGTTTATGGTAAGAATGTTGTTTGTTTGTTGTTGTAGAGATGGTTTATTTTGGTTGGCATGTTATCCATATTTTTTTTATTCTACCTTAATGTGTGAAGAAATAATTCATATCCATTCGTTATTAATTACTAAGAATAGGTAGTTGGTAGTATGATGGTCGGCAGGTAGACTGATCTAAGGGTCTGTTCCCTTTATTGAGAAAGTAGTTTTCCCTGATAGATGTAAAGTTTTGGGTGGGAGAAATGTTGCCCTTCTTTAGTAACCATTCTGGTTGACCACCTTGAAATTAGACATTCTGGTCTCTCGCTGAATATACAGTATACATCTCTTCCAACATCTACTGACCCTCATGTGACACTGAATTTGCTATAACTATAATTAGAGATCAACCTGTGTCCAAGATTCTCATTACATTACACCATGTACCACCTGGTAGGTGCATCTGCGCTCAAATAGTGGCCCTAATAGAGTAAGAAGGTGTGAGGATAAGACCCCACCACTCCAACTCCTTAGATTCATTCCTTTGAGCACTAAAGACCTCAAGATTTATGTCCTGGTTCTTGTGGAACCCATTCAGTAATATAGGTTTCCAATTTTAAATTCCTTAATAAATGGTGAAGAGGGTGTTTTGTGTAACATTTTTCAATTATTGCATCACAGAGCGACCATAGTTGGTAAGATAATGGTGGACAGGGAGATTGGTCAAAGGCTTTGCTGCATTCACTATGGAAGATCTCAAGTTTTGGATGGTGGTATATTTTTAACACTTTTTTGGATAACATTTTTCACTTATTGTGATGTTGGTATAGCTATACCTACAATTAAAGGGGTACTCCACCCCTAGACATCTTATCCCCTATCCAAGGGATAGGGAATATGATGTCTGATCTCCGGGGTCCTGCCTCTGGGCACCCCCGCGATCTCTCTTGTAGCACCCCGTGTCATCTTCTGCACGGGGCGAACTTCGCTCCGTGCCTGATGACGGGTGATACAGGGCCAGAGTATCGTGATGTAACGCCCCCACCCCCTCGTGACATCACGCCCCCTCAATGCAGGTCTATGGTAGGGGGCGGGGAAACCCCCTTTATTTCCACCCAGATTGCTTGTTGAAGCCATGATTTGTAGGGTCATGGTCATAGACTCTGGTCCATTTGGGCAACTCTACCCTAGAAGGGGGTGTTGCACCTTCTTACTACTTCTTCAGCACATTGTCTGAGATTCCGCCTTAATAATCAACTATTGAATAGACTATGGTCTGTTCCTTCATGTCTTTTGTTGAACCTTTTATGATATCGAAACTGCTTTATCTGTAATCAAAGGGAACGACCCAAGGGGACCAGTTCTCTGTACATCACAATATCTATATGGGGTCCTACTAAAGCTTAACCAGTGGGGACAATGGCACCGACCAGATGATGGATCCCCATCATGGCTATTGGGATGCCAAAAATTACTAACCCCATCCTGCCTGGACTGCGGAGACTCATCATGTGACCCCTGCCAGCTCTGTTGAATGGCTAAGAAAGTTTACAGACTATAGGAAAGTATGTGACAAACCACTTTCTAGGCCCTGAATTACACTTTGGAATGCAAATTTAGCAGACCCCATTGTGCGCCATTAGTGGTTATAATTCACATGCAAGACACTACGAATCCCTGAACACCAATAACCAAACTATCCAAAATGAACACCGGCAGCCAAAGTGAAGTGGAAAAATTCCAATTTCAATAACATTTGTATCATCGGAGCACGGAACATGCAGAACAAAAGAAAAGCAATTGCCGGAAAATTAATTTTGGTTCTATATTTACTTTCTCGGCTTTAATTATTAATTTAAGTAAATTTATTCCTAGTGTCTGTTTGTACTGAACACAAAGACAATGGCTTCCTTGTTCCAGCCTCTTCACTTGTTACCTCCTTATATTTGTTGTTACAGAGATGACAACTCCATGGGCCCATGTTATTGGGTGGGAGTTAGAACAATGCAGGGCATTAAGTGTTCAGTTCTCCTGCAGCGCCACCACAGGTGAAATGATGCATTACATGGGGCTCATTGGAACAATCAGCTGTTCTTATATTGCAGAGACACGTTGGGTCCTCCAAAGTGAGAGACACTCTTTGTAGCTGCTTTGCACTGAGGTCCTGAGTGTAGGAACCCCCTCTATTATCCCATAATACACTTACAGGATAATCCATGGATTTTTCTAAAATATACAAATTGTAAAATATAAATTATAGAAACTCCTTTCTTGTGCGGCCTTATCATAGAAATCAATGGGAAGTACAAAAACCAACAAGTAAGAGAGGATATACGTTTGTTTATACAGATCCCCTGGCTCTTCCTAAGAGTTGTTAATAGTAGTAGAAAAATATTACAGCCATAGTGCTCTGCCATTGTGCTTTACACTGCAGCCCAATCTCCCCCAATGCTACTACACACAGCTCTCTCTCGTGATCCCACCATACACCACTATCTTCCCCCGATCGCCACCATACACCACTTTTCCTATAGATTCCCCTTGGGGTAATCCAAAAGTACCCTATTTTCCCAAATACCTTTTAAAAACTTCCCATGAGCTTTATTAGTTTTATTCTACACGCAATTAAAGACCAATAGTGCTGAAAGCCCTCATTGCTTTCTTTGCACACACTGTGCTCTTAGAGATCACTCTGTCTTCAGAGAGTTATTTGTAGTAATAAATCC
Organism: Hyla sarda; assembly: GCF_029499605.1. NCBI lineage: Eukaryota > Metazoa > Chordata > Amphibia > Anura > Hylidae > Hyla > Hyla sarda. Next base: position 16,763,106 of record NC_079196.1, on the reverse strand, counting down.
GAGTGTGCCTGCAGCTCACACTCAGTACTGTTCAGGGCTCAGCACTATTTAAGTTGTTAAAAACTCCCTACTCTGCCCCCTCGACATGTTTCGCTACATCAGTAGCTTTATCAGTAGGTGGCGAGCATCTCTTGATAAAGCCTCTGATGTAGCGAAACATGTCGAGGGGGCAGAGTAGGGAGTTTTTAACAACTTAAATAGTGCTGAGCCCTGAACAGTACTGAGTGTGAGCTGCAGGCACACTCAGATTTATTACTACAAATAACTCTCTGAAGACAGAGTGATCTCTAAGAGCACAGTGTGTGCAAAGAAAGCAATAAGGGCTTTTAGCACTATTGGTTTTTAATTGTGTGAAAAGGTATATGGGAAAATAGGGTACTTTTGGATTACCCCAAGGGAATCTATAGGAAAATTATTAGAATTTACCCTCCATATACTGGTCTTGACCAGTTATAGCACCATACACCACTATCTTCCCCAATCCCACCATACACATCTATGTCCTCCGATCCCACCATACACCACTATTTCCCCAATCCCACCATGCACTGCTATCTTTCCCGATCCCACCTTACACTGCTATGTCCCTGATCCCACCAGACACCACCATCTTCCCCGATTCCACCATACACATCTATGTCCCCCGATTCTGCCATACACAGCTATGTCCCCCGATTCTGCCATACACAGCTATGTCCCCCGATCCGCCCATACACCACTATCTCCCCCGATCCCCCCATACACCACTATCTCCCCCGATTACCCCATACACAGCTATCTTTTCCGGTCCCCCATACCCGTGGACAGTCAGTGCTGGAGGTGCTGTGGTTGTTATCTAATCGAGAACAAAAGGATTGGGCAATTGAAATTCAATATGTTGTTCACACCCACAACTTCATCTGATAGGATAGAGTCAGGAGGCCTCTATACACATTAGATGGTTGGCCGATCCAGCCAAAAACAGTGGGTTCACCTAACACATGCCTAATGTGTTTGGGGGCTTTAACTTATATGTATAGACAAAGAGAAGGGAGAGGCCTCAGATCGACCTCTTAGGATGTAGACAAAGAGGTCATTTTTTTGTCTTATCTGTACTGTTCTTTCCCATATTAAAGGGGTACTCCGGAGGGGAAAGAAAACATTTTTCAAATCAACTTATGCCAGAAAGTTATACAGATTTGTAAATTACTTCTATATAAAAAATATTAACCCTTCCAGTACTTATCAGATGCTGTATACTCCACAGGAAGTTGTGTAGTTCTTTCCAGTCTGACCACAGTGCTCTCTGCTGCCACCTCTGTCCATGTCAGGAACTGTCCAGAGAAGGAGAGTTTTGCTATAGAGATTTGCTCCTGCTTTGCACAGAGGTCAGACTGGAAAGAACTACAAAACTTCCTGTGGAGCATACAGCAGCTGATAAGTGCTGGAAGGATTAAAAGTTTTTTAATAGAAGTAATTTACAATTCTGTATAACTTTCTGGCACCAGTTGATTTAAAGAAAAAGGTCACAGTCAATGAGACGACGCAGAAACCCCATGTAGAGAATAGTTGGCATCTGAGAGCCACGACAGCACATGCCGGAAGTTCTGACACGTGTGTGTCCTGTGTATAACCCGCTCTATTGTTCACTGGTGACAGCCCGGCCACCTTTCACCTTCCCGGCAGCAGCTGTAGACACCCCTGGGACGGATCCGTAAGGGCTTAATGAACCACATGTCTGTCAGTATTTCTGGTTATTAAAGGGGCTGTTCACACTGGATTTCTGCAGCAGCATCCTATGGTGGGTTATATCATTGAGTCCTGTGCGGCTGCTGACTGACACTGAGCGCAATCTGACAGCTTAATAAAGTTTCACCCAACTTTATGAGAGTCCTGACTGGCTCTCCTAGTTAGTCAGTGATACAGAATTTTTTTTAATTTTTTTTATTTACATTCAATTTTATTATGTTCCTTTTATATCATTCCCTTTTTTATGCTTTGTTTTATCTATTTTGGGTGTGCTCATACATATTGGGGTGGCACAGGTTATTAATATTTCTTTATAATTACATTACCGTGCATCATGCAGAGCAGGGTGTTGTGTTTACATGACTACTCCGTGTTCTGTATATCCGGTGGGGGTTGTTGTAGTCACTGCATTAGGTGGCGACATTAGGCCTGATACCCACCGTGACATTTATCTAAGTCAGTGCTTACCAACCAAGGGGCCTCCAGCTGTTTCAAAACTGCAACTTCCAGCAAGTGTCCTTCAATAATCTGTATGAGCAATCAAACGATTGTTCATACAAGTTCCCTAGGGCTGTGTTTCCCAACTAGGGTGCCACCAGCTGTTGCAAAACTACAACTCCCATCATGCCCTGTCGAGGCAAATTGTAGTTTTGCCACCGCAGAGGTAGCCAAAGGCTGTCCGGGCTTGCTGGGAGTTGCAGCCAGGTTAGGAAACGCTGCTTCAGCTGTTGCAAAACTACAACTCCCAGCATACCCACACAGCTATAGGCAGAGTTTCCCAACCAGACTGCCTCCAGCTGTTGCAAAACTACAACTCCCAGCATGCCCACACAGCTATAGGCAGAGTTTCCCAACCAGGGTGCCTCAAGCTCTTGCAAAACTACAACTCCTAGCATGCCCACACAGCTATAGGCAGAGTTTCCCAACCAGGCTGCCTCCAGCTGTTGCAAAACTACAACTCCCAGCAAGCCCACACATCTATAGGCAGAGTTTCCCAACCAGGCATCCTCCAGCTGTTGCAAAACTACAACTCCCAGCATGCCCACACAGCTATAGGCAGAGTTTCCCAACCAGACTGCCTCCAGCTGTTGCAAAACTACAACTCCCAGCATGCCCACACAGCTATAGGTAGAGTTTCCAAACCAGGCTGCCTCCAGCTGTTGCAAAACTACAACTCCCAGCATGCCCACACAGCTATAGGCAGAGTTTCCCAACCAGGCTGCCTCCAGCTGTTGCAAAACTACAACTCCCAGCATGCCCACACAGCTATAGGTAGAGTTTCCCAACCAGGCTGCCTCCAGCTGTTGCAAAACTACAACTCCCAGCATGTCCACACAGCTATAGGCAGAGTTTCCCAACCAGTTTGCCTCCAGCTGTTGCAAAACTACATCTCCCAGCATGCCCGGACAGCCGTTGGCTGTCCGGGCATGCTGAGAGTTGTAGTTTTGAAACAGCTGGAGGTACCCATGTTGGGAAACGCTGCCCTAATAGAAGGTGAAGGCGACATATCTGGTTAATTCCTTTTTTTCTTGATAATTTCCCCGAATGACTTCATGATATTTATACAGCTGGGAGAAAACGTTTCCTTTAGCGCCGGCTGCATCGACCTTGAATATATTTGGATAAAGTTTTTATATGCACGAAGATATCGCTGTCTATTTTCATAACCGAGATTTTCCTCCTTCTTCATTTTGCCGTCTGTCCCTGAATAACACCCACTCCCATCATTCACACCCACTCCCATCATTCAATTAAATCTATTACTTTTTTCTTTCTTTCTCGGGGATCGGTAGTTGATTTTATGATTAGTTTTATTTTTGTGGCTTTTGCGGCAGCTGACTGACATTGAGCGCAAGCACACAGCTTTATGTGAAGAGCGTCCAAACCTGTACACATAATGGGGAAGATTTATCAAAACCCGTCCAGAGGAAAAGTTGCCGAGTTGCCCATAGCAACCAATCAGATCGCTTCTTTCATTTTGCAGAGGCCTTGTTAGAAATGAAAGCAGTGATCTGATTGGTTGCTATGGGCAACTCAGTAACTTTTCCTCTGGACAGGTTTTGATAAATCTCCCCCAATATTCAAGGGACTGGACGTCATGATATCTGGAGAAATCCAATGTATGAGTAGTCTCCGACCTTGGTGCCGCAACTGAACAGGCGCAATTCTATACCCTGGATGTTTATTTTACTTTGATCACACATGTTTTAAGTAGAATGCACACAGTGATGTCACAGTACAGGGATAATACACAGTGATGTCACAGTACAGGGATAATACACAGTGATGTCACAGTACAGGGATAATACACACAGTGATGTCATAGTACAGGGATAATACACAGTGATGTCACAGTACAGGGATAATACACACAGTGATGTCACAGTACAGGGATAATACACACAGTGATGTCACAGTACAGGTATAATACACACAGTGATGTCACAGTACAGGGATAATACACACAGTGATGTCACAGTACAGGGATAATACACACATTGATGTCACAGTACAGGGATAATACACACAGTGATGTCACAGTACAGGGATAATACACACAGTGATGTCACAGTACAGAGATAATTATATATCACACAAACCCGGGGCCTAAGCCCAGAGCACAAATCCCTATAGGGTGAACCCCCCAAATTAAATATAACTTTTATTGTATTATCATATAAAATGATGACAAGTGATTAAAACCCCAAATTTCACAGTTCCAGATAAGTAATGAATTCTGGGATTAACCCAGTAGTTTCCTGTCTTATGGGTCTGCAGTACCCAAACAAATGGAATCTGTGAAATAGATTAAAATCTGAAATTTGCCTCCTCTACTAGTTTCGGCGCACCTGCGCCGTCCTCAGGAGGAATATGCGGCAAAAACATGTCACAGTACAGGAATAATACACAGTGATGTCACAGTACAGGGATAATACACACAGTGATGTCACAGTACAGGGATAATACACAGTGATGTCACAGTACAGGGATAATACACACAGTGATGTCACAGTACAGGGATAATACACACAGTGATGTCACAGTACAGGGATAATACACAAAGTGATGTTAAAGTACATGGATAATACACACAGTGATGTCACAGTACAGGGATAATACACAGTGATGTCACAGTACAGGGATAATACACACAGTGATGTCACAGTACAGGGATAATACACACAGTGATGTCACAGTACAGGGATAATACACAGTGATGTCACAGTACAGGGATAATACACACAGTGATGTCACAGTACAGGTATAATACACACAGTGATGTCACAGTACAGGGATAATACACACAGTGATGTCACAGTACAGAGATAATACACACAGTGATGTCACAGTACAGGGATAATACACTGTGATGTCACAGTACAGGGATAATACACACAGTGATGTCACAGTACAGGGATAATACACAAAGTGATGTTAAAGTACATGGATAATACACACAGTGATGTCACAGTACAGGGATAATACACAGTGATGTCACAGTACAGGGATAATACACACAGTGATGTCACAGTACAGGTATAATACACACAGTGATGTCACAGTACAGGGATAATACACACAGTGATGTCACAGTACAGAGATAATACACACAGTGATGTCACAGTACAGGGATAATACACTGTGATGTCACAGTACAGGGATAATACACACAGTGATGTCACAGTACAGGGATAATACACACAGTGATGTCACAGTACAGGGATAATACACACAGTGATGTTAAAGTACATGGATAATACACACAGTGATGTCACAGTACAGGGATAATACACACAGTGATGTCACAGTACAGGGATAATACACAGTGATGTTACAGTACAGGGATAATACACAGTGATGTCACTGTACAGGGATAATACACAGTGATGTCACAGTACAGGGATAATACACACAGTGATGTCACAGTACAGGGATAATACACACAGTGATGTCACAGTACAGGGATAATATACACGGTGATGTCACAGTACAGGGATAATATACACGGTAATGTCACAGTACAGGGATAATACACACAGAGATGTCACAGTACAGGGATAATGTACACAGTGATGTCACAGTACAAGGATAATACACAGTGATTTCACAGTACAGGGATAATACACACAGTGATGTCACAGTACAGGGATAATACACAGTGATGTCACAGTACAGGGATAATACACACAGTGATGTCACAGTACAGGGATAATACACACAGTGATGTCACAGTACAGGGATAATACACACAGTAATGTCACAGTACAGGATAATACACAGTGATGTCACAGTACAGGGATAATACACAGTGATGTCACAGTACAGGGATAATACACAGTGATGTCACAGTACAGGGATAATACACACAGTGATGTCACAGTACAGGTATAATACACACAGTGATGTCACAGTACAGGGATAATACACACAGTGATGTCACAGTACAGGGATAATACACACATTGATGTCACAGTACAGGGATAATACACACAGTGATGTCACAGTACAGAGATAATTATATATCACACAAACCCGGGGCCTAAGCCCAGAGCACAAATCCCTATAGGGTGAACCCCCCAAATTAAATATAACTTTTATTGTATTATCATATAAAATGATGACAAGTGATTAAAACCCCAAATTTCACAGTTCCAGATAAGTAATGAATTCTGGGATTAACCCAGTAGTTTCCTGTCTTATGGGTCTGCAGTACCCAAACAAATGGAATCTGTGAAATAGATTAAAATCTGAAATTTGCCTCCTCTACTAGTTTCGGCGCACCTGCGCCGTCCTCAGGAGGAATATGCGGCAAAAACATGTCACAGTACAGGAATAATACACAGTGATGTCACAGTACAGGGATAATACACACAGTGATGTCACAGTACAGGGATAATACACACAGTGATGTCACAGTACAGGGATAATACACAAAGTGATGTTAAAGTACATGGATAATACACACAGTGATGTCACAGTACAGGGATAATACACAGTGATGTCACAGTACAGGGATAATACACACAGTGATGTCACAGTACAGGGATAATACACACAGTGATGTCACAGTACAGGGATAATACACAGTGATGTCACAGTACAGGGATAATACACACAGTGATGTCACAGTACAGGTATAATACACACAGTGATGTCACAGTACAGGGATAATACACACAGTGATGTCACAGTACAGAGATAATACACACAGTGATGTCACAGTACAGGGATAATACACTGTGATGTCACAGTACAGGGATAATACACACAGTGATGTCACAGTACAGGGATAATACACAAAGTGATGTTAAAGTACATGGATAATACACACAGTGATGTCACAGTACAGGGATAATACACAGTGATGTCACAGTACAGGGATAATACACACAGTGATGTCACAGTACAGGTATAATACACACAGTGATGTCACAGTACAGGGATAATACACACAGTGATGTCACAGTACAGAGATAATACACACAGTGATGTCACAGTACAGGGATAATACACTGTGATGTCACAGTACAGGGATAATACACACAGTGATGTCACAGTACAGGGATAATACACACAGTGATGTCACAGTACAGGGATAATACACACAGTGATGTTAAAGTACATGGATAATACACACAGTGATGTCACAGTACAGGGATAATACACACAGTGATGTCACAGTACAGGGATAATACACAGTGATGTTACAGTACAGGGATAATACACAGTGATGTCACTGTACAGGGATAATACACAGTGATGTCACAGTACAGGGATAATACACACAGTGATGTCACAGTACAGGGATAATACACACAGTGATGTCACAGTACAGGGATAATATACACGGTGATGTCACAGTACAGGGATAATATACACGGTAATGTCACAGTACAGGGATAATACACACAGAGATGTCACAGTACAGGGATAATGTACACAGTGATGTCACAGTACAAGGATAATACACAGTGATTTCACAGTACAGGGATAATACACACAGTGATGTCACAGTACAGGGATAATACACAGTGATGTCACAGTACAGGGATAATACACACAGTGATGTCACAGTACAGGGATAATACACACAGTGATGTCACAGTACAGGGATAATACACACAGTAATGTCACAGTACAGGATAATACACAGTGATGTCACAGTACAGGGATAATACACAGTGATGTCACAGTACAGGGATAATACACAGTGATGTCACAGTACAGGGATAATACACAGTGATGTCACAGTACAGGGATAATACACACAGTGATGTCACAGTACAGGATAATACACAGTGATGTCACAGTACAGGGATAATACACAGTGATGTCACAGTACAGGGATAATACACAGTGATGTCACAGTACAGGGATAATACACAGTGATGTCACAGTACAGGATAATACACACAGTGATGTCACAGTACAGAGATAATACACAGTGATGTCACAGTACAGGGATAATACACACAGTGATGTCACAGTACAGGGATAATACACACAGTGATGTCACAGTACAGGGATAATACACACAGTGATGTCACAGTACAGGGATAATACACACAGTGATGTCACAGTACAGGGATAATACACACAGTGATGTCACAGTACAGAGATAATACACACAGTGATGTCACAGTACAGGGATAATACACACAGTGATGTCACAGTACAGGGATAATACACAGTGATGTCACAGTACAGGATAATACACACAGTGATGTCACAGTACAGGGATAATACACAGTGATGTGACAGTACAGGGATAATACATACAGTGATGTCACAGTACAGAGATAATACACACAGTGATGTCACAGTACAGGGATAATATACACAGTGAGGTCACAGTACAGGGATAATACACAGTGATGTCACAGTACAGGGATAATACACACAGTGATGTCACAGTACAGAGATAATACACAGTGATGTCACAGTACAGGGATAATACACACAGTGATGTCACAGTACAGGGATAATACACAGTGATGTCACAGTACAGGGATAATACACAGTGATGTCACAGTACAGGGATAATACACAGTGATGTCACAGTACAGGATAATACACACAGTGATGTCACAGTACAGGGATAATACACACAGTGATGTCACAGTACAGGGATAATACACACAGTGATGTCACAGTACAGGGATAATACACACAGTGATGTCACAGTACAGGGATAATACACACAGTGATGTCACAGTACAGAGATAATACACACAGTGATGTCACAGTACATAGCAATAGCAACCAATCAGATTTTTTCTTTTACTTTTAAAAAGTAAATGAAAGAAGCCAGCTGATAATACACACAGTGATGTCACAGTACAGGGATAATACACACAGTGATGTCACAGTACAGGGATAATACACACAGTGATGTCACAGTACAGGGATAATACACAGTGATGTGACAGTACAGGGATAATACATACAGTGATGTCACAGTACAGAGATAATACACACAGTGATGTCACAGTACAGGGATAATATACACAGTGAGGTCACAGTACAGGGATAATACACAGTGATGTCACAGTACAGGGATAATACACACAGTGATGTCACAGTACAGAGATAATACACAGTGATGTCACAGTACAGGGATAATACACACAGTGATGTCACAGTACAGGGATAATACACAGTGATGTCACAGTACAGGGATAATACACAGTGATGTCACAGTACAGGGATAATACACAGTGATGTCACAGTACAGGATAATACACACAGTGATGTCACAGTACAGGGATAATACACACAGTGATGTCACAGTACAGGGATAATACACACAGTGATGTCACAGTACAGGGATAATACACACAGTGATGTCACAGTACAGGGATAATACACACAGTGATGTCACAGTACAGGGATAATACACACAGTGATGTCACAGTACAGAGATAATACACACAGTGATGTCACAGTACATAGCAATAGCAACCAATCAGATTTTTTCTTTTACTTTTAAAAAGTAAATGAAAGAAGCCAGCTGATTGGTTGCTATGGGCAACTCCACCGTCTTTGATCTACATGGTCTCCAAGCTGTTGCGAAACTACAATTCCCAGCATGCTGGGAGTTGCTGGGAGTTATAGTTTTGCAACAGCTGGAGGTCGACAATTCGGAGACCACCGCTTTTAGCATCTGATTTTTTACATAATAATGCAGTAACTCATCTCACCCCTATATACATAGTATTACCAACATTTATCATAATGGGGTGTAACTTTTTTTTTTTTTGGTCCTTGTTAAGATGGGGTCCTTGTTGAAAGTGCGTCCACATCGCACCCATATGTGATAGATTATGTACTGCGCTCCCACCGGTGCAGCCGATATTCTCACATTCCATTCTATAGTATCTAGGTGACCAGCAATGGTCTCTTGTAGTTCGGTGTCACCCGCCGGACACAGGGCTCGCTGTATGTATACGCTTTTTATATATACATATACGAGCCTTTGTGGCACTGGGGGCTCAGTCAATGCCCTCTCTTTTTTTGGTGGCTTGCGCGCAGACTGCTCCTCGTACTGTCTCCATTCCCCTTCCTGTCCTGTGCTCCTTACCTCGTAAAATATACAGTAGCTGGCATTGTTTCCGCTGCGCTAAACCTATCACTTCCCTGACAGGGGTTTTGGCTGGGCCCCCCCCTTCTCTTTCCTCCTCCTCTCTCCCTCTGCTACCTGTATTGCGGTGACTCGCGTCTCCTGTACTTGGAATGCTGATCCCTGATTGGCCAGTCTCCAGCCCAAACATCCCTATCCCACTTCACAAGCGACACCCCCTCCCCGGCCCCGAATCATCGCCGTTTAATACTATGACCCCGTGACCCAAGATAGGATATTCCGGTATGCTTGAATTTTTTTTTATATTATTTTTTATTATTATTATTATTATTATTATTTTATGTTATATTATTATAAAATATTATAATTTTTTTCAATTATTCTATTAAAGGGGTACTCCGGTGGAATTTTTTTTTTATTTATTTATTTTTTTTAGTTAAAAGATTTGTAAATGACTTCTATTAAAAAAAAATCTTAATCCTTCCAGTACTTTTTAGCAGCTGTATGCTACAGAGGAAATTATTTTCTTTTTTAATTAATTTTTTTGCCTTGTCCACAGTGCTCTCTGCTGACACCTCTGTCCGTGTCAGGAACTGTCCAGAGCAGCATTGGTTTGCAATGGGGATTTTCTCCTGCTCCGGACAGTTCCTGAAACAGACAGAGGTGTCAGCAGAGCACTGTGGACAAGGCAAAAAAATTAATTTCAAAAAAGAAAAAAATTTCCTCTGTAGTATTCAGCAGCTAATAAGAACTGGAAGGGTAAAGATTTTTTTAATAGAAGTCATTTACAAATCTTTTAACTTTCTGGCACTAGTTGATTTAAAAAAAAAAATAATGTTTTCCACCGGAGCACCCCTTTAAAATATAATTTTATTTATTTGATATAATATTTTTTTTTCTTAAGTTTGTTTTATTACTTTATATTAATATTATAAAATATACATTTATTTATTACTGTATTAAAATATTATAACTTTATTATTTTATATTATTATTGTAAAATATTATTTCAGTAAAATATTCAAATTTTATTTATGCATTTTTATTTTATGAAAATATTATTTTATTTATTTTATATTATTTCATTATTCTATTTATTATTTAGATTATTATAAAATATGATTTATTATTTTATAAAATATATAATTTATTATGTTTATTATATTATGATTTATTTATTATTTTATGAAAATTTTGTTTTTTTTATTTTATAGAATTTTTTTCTTATTTTATTACTTTATTTTAATATTACTAAATATTATTTTATTGTTATTATTATTGTATTAAAATATTATTACAACTATTATTTTATATTATAATTTATTAAAATATTACAAGTTTATTATTTTATATTATATTGTTTATTTTACTTTATTATTTTCTGAAAATATTTTTATTTTATTTATTTTATGGTATTTCATTGTACAATTTCATATTGATATTATTCTAAAATATTATGTTTTTTTTAAATATTATTTTTTTTTGTTTTTATTATGATAAAACATTATTTTATTTATTATTTTATAATATAAAGATAGATAAATAAATAAATAGATAAGAGATATATAATTATTTATTATTATTTTATATTATTATAAAATATTATTTTATTAAAATATTAAAAGTGTATTATTTTATATTATATTGTTTATTTTATTTTAATATTTTCTGAAAATATTTTAATTTTATTTTTTATGGTATTTCATTGTTCAATTTATTATTGATATTATTATAAAATATATATTTTTTTTATAAAAAAATATTTTTTGTTTCTATTATGATAAAATATTATTTTATTTATTATTTTATAATACAAAGATAGATAAGAGATATATATTTATTTATTTTTAATATTTTTTTATGACTGTAATCCCTACCCCAACCCCTCCTTACACCTCCTGGCGCCCCGCACTCCCCGTCTCTGCTTCCTTATCTGTCCCTTTCCAGCTGGAGGGGTAATAATAAGGGGTCTGGTCGCTCGCCGCTCGGGGTCTGACAGGCAGGCGCTTTCACCTCACGGCTCTAACCAGAGTTATTTTTGCATGAATACAGGGGAGTGTCTCACCTTCTTTTTTTTTTTTTTTATTATGTTTGTTTTTCTGTTTGTGCGTGCGTGGGTATTTTTAGTTTTAAAAGACGGAAAAAAAAAAAATCGAATTGGTGAAAAGTCCCCCTTTCTTACAACAGGGCCTGCTCTCAGTCGAATTTTTTCGACGGGTCGGTCCCTATGGACTCCGAACCTTGAGAGTCAGGTTTCTCAATAAAACGGCGGGGCTCTGTCCCCAGCAGCAGCGGCAGCAGCAGCCAGACCAGGAGTATGGAGGAGGCTGGGGGGCTCAGACTTCGTAAAGCCCCCTTCATCTCCCCTCATAAAGCCGCAGAGGTGATGTGGGCATGGGGGACCCCGCTCATGAGAACGACCCCGTAGAACACAAAACCTAATCATTCGATTTACTCCGCAGCCGGCTAAACACGGTGCCAGGGAGGACGGGGTTAAAAAAAAAAAAAAATCCATTTAACTATATAAGTCTGAGTGCAGAATATCAGCAAAATATCTGACATGGAATGTGAAGACTTTAAGAGCATTTTCACGCGGCTGTTTTTTTAAATACAGATTTTCTGCTGCGGTTTTTAATGCGGAAAAGCTGCAGATTTTCCGCATTAAAAAAAATCTGCTAAAATGTTGCAAAACTACAACTCCCAGCATGCCCGGACAGCCGCTGGCTGTCCGGGCATGCTGGGAGTTGTAGTTTTGCAATATCTGGAGGCACTCTGGTTGGGAAACACTAATTTAACTACCATAACAAACTCAGCTCTGCTACTATAGTAGTAATCACTGCAATAAAGGGACACTAAGGCCTCGTTCACACTGCAAAACTCTGCACCGATTTAAATGCAGAATCCGTGCCTATTCCACTTTATATCCACAAATTATGTTCCATGAGAAAACCACCTCCAATTGACTTAAAGGGGTACTCCGGTGGAAAACTTTTTTTTTTTTTTTATCAACTGGTGCCAGAAAGTTAAACAGATTTGTAAAAAAAAAAAATTCTATTCTATTCTATTAAAAAAATCTTAGTCCTTCCAGTATTTATTAGCTGCTGAATACTACAGAGGAAATTATTTTCTTTTTGGAACACAGAGCTCTCTGCTGACATCACGAGCACAGTGCTCTCTGCTGACATCTCTGTCCATTTTAGAAACTGTCCAGAGCAGCATAGGTTTTCTATAGGGATTTTCTCCTACTCTGGACAGTTCTTAAAATGAACAGAGATGTCAGCAGAGTGCACTGTGCTCATGATGTCAGCAGAGAGCTCTGTGTTCCAAAAAGAAAATAATTTCCTTTGTAGTATTCAGCAGCTAATAAGTACTGGAAGGACTAAGATTTTTTTAATAGTAATAATTTACAAATCTGTTTAACTTTCTGGCGCCAGTTGATTACAAAAAAAAAAAAGATTTTCCACCGGAGTACCTCTTTAATTGAGAAACTGCTTTCACAGTGCATACAGCACTGTACATGGACATGTTCATTCCTTCAAGTCAGAGAGGTCCTAGTTGAGTCGGTGACTGCCGAGAACAGAATATCTGTCTAGAATATTTCTGATTGGGCCCTCAGGGGGTCCTTTATCAAGCCCTAATTGACCTTCACATTTGCCAAGTCGCGGCCCACAGCGTATTTATGATGCAACTTTCACCGGCGTTAAAAGCTTTCTGTGGAGGCATATCCAACAGGAAGGTAGGTCGGTAGCTATGTAGGTTTGTAGGTAGGTAGGTAGGTAGGCAGGAATTCATTCCTAAAATAGGCAGCGGCAACTACATTCAAGTGAAAAAAAAACAGTGTCTTTATTCACACAATGTGAGACCTAATGTAGGTTGGTAGCCAGATAGGTAGTTAGCTATGTAGATAGGTAACCAGGTAGGAAGCTATGTAGGTACATAGCCAGGAAGGTACATAGCCAGTTAAGTAAATAGATAGGTAGACAGGTAAGTAGGTAAGTAAGTAGGTATGTATGTATGTAGGTAGGTAAGTAGGTATCCAGGAAGCTAGCTATGTAGGTTATTAGGAAGCCAGGAAGTAGCTTTGTAGATAGGCAGGTGCATAGGTTGGTAGGTAGATAGGTATGTAAGTAGATAGGTGGATAAATAGTAGCCAGTAGCCAGGTAGGAAGCTATGTAGGTAGATAGCTATGTAGGTAAGTTGTTAATCAGGTATTTAGCAATGTATGTAGGTAGCCAGGTAGGAAATTAGGTAGGTGTGTAGATATGTAGGTATGTAACCAGATAGGTATATAGCTTGCTAGGTAAATTAATAGATAGGCAAGTAGGATGCTATTTAGATAGCTGAGTAGTTAGCTAGGTAGGTAGGTACCTGATTTTCATTCAGATTTTCTGCTGACATTCTTAGTGCAGTGATGCTGAGGATTTTTCACAGTAAAATTTCTGCATTATTCCCCGAGATGCAGGTGTTCCCATAGTTCATCTCTAGAAGTCGCTATAATTTAAAGCGTCAGACAGAAAAGATATTTACAGGGAATGTATTAAGGGGACATTGAGGACTCATTCACACAGCAAAAGGCACTAACAAATCAATGTAAAAACATCAATGTGAATATCTCCTCCAACTGACTTATATTTAAAGAGTTTTATTAAAGTTTTTTACATAAAAATAAAGTAAACAACATTGAGAAACAGCTTTAAGGACAGGTTCACACTATGGAATATCTACCGTGAAATATTCTATATGAAGATTCTGAGGGCGGCCGGCGCTGACTGAATCGTTCTCCGCTATGACCCCACGGTCATTGTCGGTCCCCATAGACTGCAATGTATTTCGCCAAAAGAATGAACAAGATCGCCGCAACGCCCCCTCCCATAGACTTTCATTGAGGGGGCGTGGCAGTGATGTCACAACCCCGCTGCCCGCACCCAGCCAGGTGCTGCACAGATATTGCGGGGGTCCCTGTGGCAGGACCCCCGTGATCAGACATCTTATCCCCTATCCTTTGGATAGAGGGATAAAATGTCTAGGGGCGGAGTACCCATTTAAAGATACATGGCAGGTCAATTTCTGCCTGGCTTTGGGCAGAATTTTTTTTTTTACAGTAGGTGGATAAGTTTTTTTTTTCTTTTTTTTTATTCTGCAGCAAATACATCACCTGTGGATCTACACTTAGGGTCCATGTACACTACGCAATTTATCCAGGTGGAAATAATGCTGAAATTTTTTTCTGTGAAAAATCTTCAGCATCTCTGCAGTTTACCTAGCAACCTATCTGGTTACATACCTACATAGATGCACTCCTACCTAATTACCTACCTGGCTACCTACATACATAACTACATAGTCTGGAGTTTGAATTTTCGCTTCAGAATTTCAGGCGTGTGCATGGCATGCAGAATCCACTGCACCTGAATTTCTCTACACAGAAATTCCATAATACAAACGTACCCTCACGGGGCACACAACACTGAAAATTAAGAAGATAATAAAAAATAAAAATAAAAGCATCGTGACTCTTCTATGCCCCAATGGATTTTCCCCATTAAATCATTTGGAGATTCCAAATTCGTGCCAGATCAGGGCATGCAGAATCCTAATCGGAAATCTGCTGTGATTTTCTATGCATTTTTCCCAAATTAGATTTTAAAGCGGAATTCCCACAGATTTTAATTTTCAAAACGCCACAAGGAAAACATGTCTGAAATTATAAGGAATGTTCGCACAGCAAATAAAGAGTCTGAAAGTTCTGCCCCTGAATCTGCGCAAAATCAGCATCTGAAAGCCACGCAGATTTTGACACGGATTTGTGGCAACTTCTGTTGCATTGTGGATTATGAAAAAAAAAAAAAAAGGGCTTAAAGGGGTATTCCACTGCCTCAGGGTTCTGAACATTTTGTTCCGATTGCTGGGTCTGAGCTGTGGGGGTTGTACGTCTTGACGTCACTCCACGCCCCCTCAATGCAAGTCTATGGGAGGGGGCGTGGCAGCCGCCACGCCCCCTCCCATAGACTTTCATTGAGGGGATGTGGTGTGATTTCATGAGGGGGCGTGTCAGTGACGTTACAACCACGCCGCCCGTACCCAGTGTTCTAAAGGACCCCTGCGATCAGACATCTTATCCCATATCCTTTGGATAGGGGGATAAGATGTCTAGGGGCGGAGTACCCCTTTAAAGATACACGGCAGGTATTTCTGCCTGGCGTTGTGCAGAATTTTTTTTTTACAGTAGGTGGATGTTTTTTTTTTTTTTTTTTTTGTAATTCTGCAGCAAATACATCACCTGTGGATCTACTCTTATGGTCCATGTGCACTACGCAATTTATCCGTGCATTGACCCTTATTGCAAAATTTAGGAAAAATTTTGGGCGGACATTCCCCAGACAGCAACCACCAGCGGAACATGCCGACGCCAGGACTGCTTGGTAATGCGCTGTTTCCATAGAGGGCAATGCATTTTCGAGGCCAGAATCGGAATTTCCTCAGAAGATGTTTTTTGCCGCAGAAATTCGGCCGAGTGCATGCTGCAGCAGAATCCTATTGAAAACACAATAGGACACTGCTGCAAAATTCTTCTGCCGGATTTCGCTTGGACATTCCGTCGTGCCAACAAGGCCAGAGCTAATTTTTCCGAAAACAGCGCCACACCTGTCCTTAGGTTGTGTGTGGTATTGCAGCTCAGTTTTATTGAAGTTAAAGGGGTACTCCACCCCTAGACATCTCCACCACTAGACCCCGCAATCTCGACTGCAGCACCCCAGACATCTGTTGCACGGAGCGAACTCCGCTCCGTCCCGGATGACTGGCGATGCGGGGAGGAGGCTTGTGACGTCACAGTCACATCCCGCTCATGACGTCACGGCCATGCCCCTTTAATACAAGTCTATGGGAGGGATCTCATAGACTTGCATTGAGGGGGCGTGGCTGTGACATCACGAGCCTCCGGTGCTGCACCCGACGCTCTAAACGAATGCCGGGTGCAGCAGGGAGATTGCGGGGTCCCCAGCTTCAGGACACCCGCAATCATACATCTTGTCTCCTATCGTTTGGATAGGGGATAAGATGTCTAGGGGCGGAGTACCCCTTTAAAGATGCCAAGTTGTAATACCGCACACAATCTCACTAGAGCTGTGGCAAGAATCCAGGACCTGACTATACTAGGGAATTGTAGTCTGTAACCATAGAGACACATAAGTCAGCATAGGCGCCGTATACACAAAACTATTTACATTTTTTATTGTTCCTCGGTAAATATAATGGACCAATGCAAATATGCGCGTATGAAAACGATTTAAAGGGTACCTTTCATCAAAAAAAACTTTTGATATTTTATAGATTAATGTATGCAGAATAACTTTCCAATGCTTCTTTCTATTTAATTTTTCACTTTGAAAAAATGACCACTAGGGGTCTCCCTACCAGCTCTGGCCGCAAGCGTTTTTTTTTTTTTTAAATAGATTTCACACTCTGGTGGGGAGCAGTGCTGAGCTTGTCTGTGTCCTGGCTGCAGTCTGAGATTTAGGACTCCAGCATGAGTCTGAAATCTATTAAAAAAAAAAAAAAAAACGCTTGCGGCCAGGACTGGTAGGGAGACCCCTAGTGGTAATTTTTTCTAAGTGAAAAATTTAATAGAAAGAAGCATTGGAAAGTTATTCTGCATACATTAATCTATAATATATCAAAGGTTTTTTGGATGAAAGGTACCCTTTAAATCGTTTTCATACGCGTATATTTGCATTGGTCCATTATATTTACCGAGGGACAATAAAAAATGTAAATAGTTTTGTGTATACGGCGCCTATGCAGACTTATGTGTCTCTATGGTTACAGACTACAATTCCCGAGTGTAGTCAGATCCTGGATTCTTGTATGTTCCCTTCTTCGTCTCCAAAAGACAGAAGAAGGGGCAGCTGGAGTACCACGTGACCAGATCAGACCACAAGGGGATTGTTTGTAGTCTGTAACCATGGAGACGCATAGGTCTGTGTAAAAGCTGCATACACAAAACAGTAGCAGATTCATATTTATTTATTTTATTCATTTATATTTATTTATTTATTTATTTTAACCAGGGCTATTTGCGAAGTAGCTTAATATTGTTTTTTTTTTTTAGATTAATTGAATCGGTCCAAAATCATTGCAGAAGTCTGCACATCCTCCAAGGCTCGCGGCCCGTCTCGGTCGTCTCTCCTGACCTGGGGGACGATTCCCGCGCGGCCGGTTGCAGTTAATGGGTTTTCGACACTCAGTAAAACGTGTGAATTTTCCATGAGCCTAATCTGTTAATGTCCTCAGACGCCAAAAATAACATATAATATTCTAGAACACGCTATAAGCCGATGACAGGGGTCCCAGCCTTTAGCTGCACAGCCTGAACGGGACTTGTGTTCCCCCTAAAGTTTTTAAAGAGCCGCTAATCCTAAAGTTGGCAGCTTATAATAGTTCTGTAGCATTATAAGAGGAGCGGCCCATGTCAGCGGCTTACGTGGATGTACAGTAAAGCAATCTGGAGATGGTGGCAGTCATGGCTGCCGTGGCTGATAATAGGGAACAACAGATTTGCATGCACCTGTTGTCGTATGTAACTACAATGACAAACTCATCGCTGCTAGCAGCTAGTTACATACGACAAGTGCATGCAAACCTGTTGTTCTCTGTTATCAGCCACGGCAGCCATGAAGATACTGATAGAATTGTAGGATAGTAGGTAGATTTGACTGTAGTCCTATGTAACGACCATGACAAACCCAGCTCTGCTACATCTTTATAACTGATGATGCAGATGAAACTGTTTCTTCTTTGAACTTCAGCTAGGAGAGCGGGTACATTTACCTGTTGTCTTGTGTAACCCCCATTACAAACCCAGCTCTGCTACATCTTTATAAATGTAGATAAAGATTGAATTGCTTCTTCTTTGCACTTCGTGAGCTAGGATAGTAGGTAGGTTCACCTGTAGTCCTATGTAACTATTATGACAAACCCAGCTCTGCTACATCTTTATAAATGTAGATAAAGATTAAATTGCTTCTTCTTTGCACTTTGTGAGCTAGGATAGTAGGTTGGTTCACCTGTAGTCCGATATAAGGACCATAACAAACTCAGCTCTGCTACATCTTTATAAATTGTTTCTTCTTTGCACTTTCTTGAACTAGGATGGTAGGTAGATTTAACTGTAGTCCTATGTAACTACTACGACAAACTCCGCTCTGCTACATCTGTATAAATGTAGATAAAGATTAAACTGTTTCTTCTTTGCACTTCCTTGAGAAAGGAGAACAGGTAGATTTATCTGTAGTCCTGTGTAACTACCATGACAAACTCAGCGCTGCTACATCTATATACATTCAGGTGCAGATTGAACAGTTTCTTCTTTGATCCAGTAGAACAGGTCGATTTATCTGTAGTCCTATGTAACTTGATAAGTTCAGCTCTGCTACATCTCTATCCCTGTAGATTCAGATTGTACTGCTTCTTTTTTGCACTTCCTTGAGCTAGGATAGTAGGTACATTTACTTGTAGTCCTATGTGACTACCATGACAAACCCAGCTCTGCTACATCCTTACAAGTTCCAATGAATTTCCTTGAGATAAGAGAGCAGGCTGTCTGGGCATGCTGTGAGTTGTAGTTTCACAACAGCTGGAGGCACGCTGGCTAGAAAACACAGCTCCAGTCTAATTTAATGACCAGAACAAACTCAGCTCTGCTACTTATAAATTGTTACACCTAGTAATCGTACTGCATTGCTGCAGATTATCATACTTCTGGCGTCTATATATGTACATTTATTTTATAATAAACCCAAATGCACTGCAACATTTATTTATTTATTTTAGTTATGTACTAGCTGAGTACCCGGCACTGCCCGTTTTTTCCTACCTAATCCTTGTGGGGGAGGAAAAGCAACAGAGGAGAAAACTTTTGTCCTCATATCCCAACCTCATATGCCATCCCCATATCCCGTCCTCAGATCACGTCCCCATATTCTGTTCCCATATCCTGACCTCATATCGTGTCCTTATATCCCGTCCCCATATCCAACGTAATATCCAGACCTCATATCTCTTCCCCTTATCCCGTCCCCATGTCCCCCCCATATCCAGCCCTTATATCCTGTCCTTATATCCAGTTCCCATATCCCTTCCCCATATCCTGTCCTCATATCCCATCCTCATATCCCGTCCTCATATCCCAACCTCATATGCCATCCCCATATCCCGTCCTCAGATTACGTCCCCATATCCTATTCCCATATCCCGACCTCATATCGTGTCCTTATATCTCGTCCCCATATCCGACCTTATATCCAGACCTCATATCTCTTCCCCATATCCTGCCCCCATATCCCGTCCTTATATCCTGCCCCCATATCCCGTCCTTATATTCTGCCCCCATATCCCGTCCTTATATCCTGTCCTTATATCCAGTCCCCATATCCCTTCCCCATACCTAATCCTCATCTCCCGTCCTCAGGTGGGGCTGAGTTGTGATGAAGATAATGTAAGCTGAAAATTAAAGGGGGTGTGGCTTAAAGGGTGGGCGTGTATTTTCAAGATGGGGCATGGAATGCGTGGAGGATGTGGCCGGACTGACGCATTCACCAGGAGATACAGAGTGGAGATTGTGGAGTAAGGTACCAGAAGGGAATAGGTTAGGGTTAATATCACTATCCTATACTGTTATTTTACCTATAAGTAACATGTGACCAAGTATTATCGAAATATCTCCAGCCGTATGGAAGTTATGCTGGAACATACATTTCCTATAGCTTTGCATTGGGCTTTGAACAAAAACCCCGGCCCTGGCAAATGAGGGTAGGTTAGGGTTAATTTATCTCTTATATGTTTAGTGTAAATATAAGTAACATGTGACCAAATATTATCGAAATATCTCCAGCCGTTCGGAAGTTATGTGAGAACATACATTTCCTATAGATTTGCATGGGACTTTAAACAAAAACCCCGACCCTCACAAATGGGGGTAGTTAAAGGGCACCTCTCATCAAAAAAACTTTTGATATATTATAGATTAATGTATGCAGAATAACTTTACAATTGCATGTTATTAAAAAATATGCTTCTTTCTATTTAATTTTCCACTTTGAAGAAATGACCACTAGGGGTCTCCCTACCAGTCCTGGCAGCAAGCATTTCAGACTCATACTGGAGTCCTAAACACTACGAGCTGCCAGTCTGCTTTGTTCACAAAGGAGAAACACTCAGAGCTGCCAGCCTGCTTTGTTCACAGCCTGTTTGGCTGTGAACAAAGCAGGCTGGCAGCTCTGAGTGTTTAGGACTCCAGCACGAGTCAGAAATGCTCGCTGACAGGACTGATCGGGAAAAATACAATAGAAAGAAGCATATTTTTCATTAACATGCTATTGGAAAGTTATTCAACATTCATTCATCTAAAATATATCAAAAGTTTATTTGATGAGAGGTACCCTTTAAGGGTTAAATTAACTATCCTATATTTTAAGTGGACATATAAGTAACATGTGACCAAGTATTATGGAAATATCTCCAGCCGTTTGGAAGTTATGCAGTAACATATATTTCCCATAGACTTGTATGGGACTTTAAACAAAAACCCCGACCCTGGCAAATGGGGGTGAGTAAGGGTTAAATCACCGATCCTATGTTTGTTGTTGACATATAAGTAACATGTGGCCAAGTTACATGTTAATATCTTTAGCATACAGACACACACATGTTGAGTTTTATATATATATATATATATATATATATATATATATATATATATATATATATATATATATGTGTATATATATATATAGATTTATTTTATTTATTTTATTTATTTTATTTATTTATTTATTTTATTTATTTATTTTATTTATTTATGTTTTCACAATGCTGAAAGTGTCAACTCGGAATAAGAGGTTATCCTGTTTGTCGAACATAATACGCACTTGTAGTACAGCACTGTAAATATTTGTCCGCCCCTCCCTCTCCCGCCGGTTGCGGTGGCACCTCGGTGACAGGGTGCCGTGCTGCCCCGTCTGATTGGATCGGTTGGCACCGGGGGTCCCTCCCGGGTTCTCTCTCTCTCTCTTCCCTATTAACTGTGTCTCCCAGATGTTTCATGTCAACCCTGACCATGGAGAGCAGGTCCGGCCCGTGCCAAGCCACAGTCAGCTGAGATCTGGAGACGGCAACATTACACGTCCCGGTCGTGCAGGAAGCGGCATATTTTAAGGTGAAGACTTTTGAATCCCCCCGTTGTGATGAGGGGTTCACGGCCTCCGGCTATCTAAGAAGGGGCTCTACTTATTCACATCTGATTGCTGGCAAGGAACCTCCGGGCCCCTGTACTGCGCACAACCCCCCCCCCCCCCCCCCCCTCGTCCTCTGTGTATTCAGCCCCGATGAAAAGTTCCACCTTTTTCCTTTTCATAAGATGAGCCTAAAATATCAAATAAGGAAGAAAACTTCCCATTACAGCGAAGGGAAAAAAGTATTTGATCCCCTGCTGATTTTGTACGTTTGCGCTGGCAAAGGAATGATCAGTGGTTTTCAAACGGTGTGTCTCCAGCTGTTGCAAAACTACAACTTCCAGCATGCCCGGACAGCCGTTGGCTGTCCGGGCATGCTGGGAGTTGTAGTTTTGCAACAGCTGGAGACGCATTGTTTGGAAAACATTGGTACTCCGGTGGAAAACTTTTTTTTTTTCTTATCAACTGGTGCCAGAAAGTTAAACAGATTTGTAAATTACTTCTATAAAAAAAATCTTAATCCTTCCAGTACTTATTAGCTGCTGAATACTACAGAGGAAATGATTTTCTTTTTGGAAAACAGAGCTCTCTGCTGACATCACGAGCACAGTGCTCTCTGCTGACCTCTCTGTCCATATTAGGAACTGTCCAGAGCAGCATATGTTTGCTATGGGGATTTTCTCCGGACAGAGATGTCAGCAGAGAGCACTGTGCTTGTGATGTCAGCAGAGAGCTCTGTGTTTCAAAAAGAAAATAATTTCCTCTGTAGTTTTCAGCAGCTAAGAAGTGCTGGAAGGATTAAGATTTTTTAATAGAAGTAATTTACAAATCTGTTTAAAGGGGTATTCCAGGCCAAAACTTTTTTTTATATATCAACTGGCTCCGGAAAGTTAAACAGATTTGTAAATTACTTCTGTTAAAAAATCTTAATCCTTCCAATAGTTATTAGCTTCTGAAGTTGAGTTGTTGTTTTCTATCTAATTGCTCTCTGATGACTCACGTCCCGGGTGCTGTCCAGTTCCTATGGGGATATTCTCCCATCATTCACAGCTCCCGGGACGTGACATCGTCATTGAGCAGTTAGACAGAAAACTTCAGAAGTTAATAACTATTGGAAGGATTAAGATTTTTTAATAGAAGTAACTTACAAATCTGTATAACTTTCCGGAGCCAGTTGATATATAAAAAAAAGTTTTTTCCTGGAATACCCCTTTAACTTTCTGGCACCAGTTGATTAAAAAAAAAAAGTTTTCCACCTGAGTACCCCTTTAATTTAACAGTCGTTTTATTTGAACAATGAGAGACAGAATAACAACAAAAAATTTGTAATTTGTTGAGTAGATTTGTCAAAAGATCTCTGGCTCCCAGGTGTCTTTTATACAGGTAATGAGCTGAGATCAGGAGCACTCTCTTAAAGGGAACACTCCCAATCTAAGCTTGTTACCTGATTAAAAGACACCTGCCCAATGAAACAATCAACCAATCAGATTTTAAACTCTCCACCATGGCCAGTAGCTGTCCAAGAATGTCAGGGACAAGATTTCTGGCTCGCAAGTGTCTTTTATACAGGTAACGAGCTGAGATTAGGAGCACTCTCTTAAAGGGAACACTCCTAACCTCAGGTTTTTCCTTTATAAAAACACCTGTCCACAGAAGAGATCAATAAAATTCCAAACGCTCCACCATGGCCAAAACCAAAACTCTGTCCAAGGATGTAAATGACAAGTTGGTATTAATAAAATGAGATTAGGAGCACTTTCTTAAAGGGAACACTACTAATCAAAATTTGTTACCTGTAAAAAGACACTTGTCCTAAGAAGCTATCAATCAGATACCAAACTCTCCACCAGGGCAAAGACCTAAGAGCTGTCCAAGGATGTCAGGGACAAGATTGATGGCCCCCCAGGTGTCTTTTTTACAGGTAACAAGCTGAGATTAGGAGCACTCTCTTAAAGGGTATGTTCATATGTTCAGGTTTTTTATTGCAATGATTGAAATCAAATCCAGGAACAGATTAAAATTGGAGGTTGTGTATAAAGGAAAAACTGAGTCTTCTCTTCTTTTTAAATCCATCCCTAAATGCAAATAAAAAACTGAATGTATGAACACAACCTAAATGGACCACATCTAGACACCTGTCCACAGAAAACAATCAATCAGATTCCAAACTCTCCAAGACAAGATCGTTACAAGGCTGGAATGTCTGTATCTAGATCCTGCAGACCTATGTGTCTCCATGGTAACAGACTACAACAAAAACCCTGTGTAGTCTGATCAAGCAGTCATATGTTACTCTGTTTGACCTCTTAGGGTACATTCGCCTGTCCAGATCTTCTGCAAGATTCCCGCTGGTCTTTTCTGCAGCAGATCGTCTTGACTGTAGACAGGATCAGACTACCCAAAATCTGTTCGTAGTCTGTTACCATGGAGACACATAAGTTTGAATAGAAACTGAACATATACAAATGGTAGAAGGTTATTAATCAAGACTATTTGCAAGGTTGCTCCATATTTATTTCCTAGCTCCAATGCATATAAAATGAGCAACTCTGCAAACCGTGCATCACATGACCAGGATGGGTGTAACCGTAATGGCCTCAATACGCATTTTGTTGGCAGGGCAGAAGCTGCCCGGCACTAGTCTCTTGTCTCCTAAACCTGTCTCCTGTCTCCTGCTCTGACTACCAGGAGACGAAAAACCTCTGATCCTTGGGACTTAACCGCTTAGATGCTGTGGTAAAATTGTGATTGCGGCATCTAAGTGGTTACTTTGTATCTATCAGCACCTGGGTAGCATGACCACTGGGATGTGGATGGGTTTCCATAGCAGCAGGGGCCCTAATGATGGGTATGCCATGTATTTGCGCCTACTTGTTTGTGCCTCTGGCAGGTCCAGGTATGTTGCCTGTAAGCTACGGGATATAACACTGCAGTGTAATATATAATATATATATATGTGTGTGTGTGTATATATATATATATATATATATATATATATATATATATATATACATACATAATCGGAAGGGTGCATGTCAAATGTCCACTTGTGGCACTAATAAAAATTAAGTTAGTAAGGTTTTGCAAAATATAATTTTTTTTATTTGAAAAAGATCCCTCCACCAACAAAATTTTCCCTTACAAAATATGTTTTTTTATATAAAACATAAAAATGAAATATAATAAACATATTTCATAATACTATTTCACAATACGTTTATACAGCTCATTCTGATCCATAAAATGATCTTGTTATTTTAAGAAAAGCCACCCCAACAAAAAAAAAAGCTATAGCTCTTGGAAGGCGATGACAAAAAAAAAATAAAAAATAAAAAATCATCCCCCCCCCCCCCCCCCTTAAATAATGTTTCCATTCACAGACAGCAAGCAGAGATCTTGGAATTGTTGCAGAAAGTCTGTTTGCCCTCTGGTACACTTTCCCTTACAGTAATGTTCCCCAAACTGTGACTTTCCAGCTGTTGCAAAACTACAACTCCTATCATGCCAAGACAGCCAAAGCCTGATTGGAATTGCAGGATAGCAATAGCTGGAGCTCTGGGCATGATGGGAGTTGTTGTTTTGCATCAGATAGAGGGCCACAAGATGAGGAACACTTGTCTCTAAGCTTATTCCTTGTATGACAAAAAGTTCTGCAAAGTTGCTAATAGATCCCAGCAACAATTTCAAGATCTCTATTTACTGTCAATGAATGGAAACATTATATAAAAACACAAAAAACAAAAAAACAGAGACTGAACCACTGATCAGGATTAGGGATGTCCAGATACTGTTTTTTTTTTTTTTAAAGACTAAATTTCAATACTTTTTTACATGTAGTCACTGATACCTATTACTGATACTTTTTTTTTTTATGTCATGTGACAGCAGAGGTAGATCCAGACTTTGTGAAACCTTATGCGAAAGTCAAGCAAGAGGTCCTCACTCGCACTCATAATTAGGATTTGCCCCAGTAGTTAGGTAGGGAATCCCTCCAATTAGGTAAAAGGCCCCTAGAAGGTAGGTAGGGAATTCCCCTCTATTAGGTAAAAGCTTCCATTAGGTAGGTAGGGAATCCCTCCAATTAGGTAGGTAGGCAAGCCCTCTTATTAGGTAGAAGCCCCCAGAAGATATGTAGGTAGGGAATACCCCCTGTTAGGTTGAAACCCCCCAGTAGGTAGTTAGGGAACCCCTTTCCTATTAGATAGAAGCCCCTTACTAGGTTGAAGCCCCCAATAGGTAGTTAGGGAACCCCCCTCCCTATTAGGTAGAAGCCCCCAGTAAGTAAGTAGGGAATTCCCTTATTAGGTAGAAGCCCCTGGAAGGTAGGTAGGGAATCCCCCTATTAGGTAGAATCCCCCAGTAGGTAGTTAGGGAACCCCCCTCCCTATTAGGTAGAAGCCCCCAGTAAGTAAGTAGGGAATTCCCTTATTAGGTAGAAGCCCCTGGAAGGTAGGTAGGGAATCCCCCTATTAGGTAGAATCCCCCAGTAGGTAGTTAGGGAACCCCTCTCCCTATTAGGTAGAAGCCCCCAGTAACTACAGAATACACCCGCCCACTCCACACACACATCTATTGGGTAAAAGCTTCCAGTAGGTGGGCAGAGAATCCCCCCAAGTAGGTAGGTGTGGAATCCCCCCCCCCCCAATTAGGTAGCACCCCACAGTAGCTAGGTAGTAAGGTAGGTAGGGAACACCTATTAGGTAGATTTGTTATTAAGTAGATTCCCCCCATAAGTCCCTCCACTTCTGAGGCCTCTGCATCCTCTGTTCTGTTAGTGGTGCAGGACCTTCTCCTTTGCTCTGTTAGTGGTGGAGGACCTTCTCCTTTGCTCTCTTAGTGGTGCGGGACCTTCTCCTTTGCTCTGTTAGTGGTGGAGGACCTTCTCCTTTGCTCTCTTAGTGGTGCGGGACCTTCTCCTTCGCTCTGTTAGTGGTGCAGGACCTTCTCCTTCGCTCTGTTAGTGGTGCAGGACCTTGTCCTTTGCTCTGTTAGTGGTTCAGGACCTTGTCCTTTGCTCTTTTAGTGGTGCAGGACCTTGTCCTTTGCTCTGTTAGTGGTGCAGGACTTTCTCCCTGTTAGTGGTGCAGGAACTTCTCCTTTGGTCTGTTAGTGTAGCTGGACCTTCTCCTTGTTAGTGGTGCAGGACCTTCTCCTCTGTTCTGTTAGTGGTGCAGGACCTTGTCCTTTGCTCTGTTAGTGGTGCAGGACCTTCTCCCTGTTAGTGGTGCAGGACCTTCTCCTTCTCCCTGTTAGTGGTGCAGGACCTTCTCCCTGTTAGTGGTGCAGGACCTTCTCCTTTGCTCTGTTAGTGGTGCAGGACCTTCTCCTTTGCTCTGTTAGTGGTGCAGGACCTTCTCCCTGTTAGTGGTGCAGGACCTTCTCCCTGTTAGTGGTGCAGGACCTTCTCCTTCGCTCAGTTAGTGGTGCAGGACCTTCTCCCTGTTATTGGTGCAGGACCTTCTCCTTAACTCTGTTAGTGGTGCAGGACCTTCTCCCTGTTAGTGGTGCAGGACCTTCTCCTTCGCTCCGTTATCCGAAGTGGCGCAGAGCACTCCAGATAACAAAGCGAACAATGAAGAGGCCTCAGCGCAGGAACAGAGGAGAGATGAGATGAGGGATTTTAATTATTTTTATGGTCTGCGGGTATCGGGGACATTCACATAAGTACAAGCATCTTCACCAATACCAGTATCTGTCACGTGACCTCCCTTATCATCATGGGTTTTAAGCCTTTCGATTTAAAGAAGTTTGGGGAAGATTCCTAAAAACCTGTGGAAGAAAAAAAGTCCGCCAGTTGCCCCTAGCAACCAATCAGCTGCTTTCATTTTTCAGAGGCCTCATCAGAGATATAAGAAGCGATCTGATTGGTTGCTATGGGCAACTGGTCGACTTCCCCTCTGAACAAGCTTTGATGAATCTCCCGCCATGTCTCCATTCACTGACAGCGAGCAGAGATCTTGAAACTGATGCAGAAAGTTTCTGTCGGAAACTTTGCAGGACTTTTCCTCATACAAGGACTAGACTCTAGAACGGCGGTCTCCAACCTGCGGACCTCCAGATGTTGCAAAACTACAACTCCCAGCATGCCCGGACAGCCAACGGCTGTCCGGGCATGCTGGGAGTTGTAGTTTTGCAACATCTGGAGGTCCGCAGGTTGAAGACCACTGCTCTAGCACGTGTTAATGCCCTGGATTAGGAGCTTTCCCTCCCGCTGAGGACCTGCCGGGTAGGATCAGCAGCCGGTGCGGGATTACTGGATATTACAGGGCTCTGGATTAGTGAGCGCTCACTTCCCAAGTGAACACTTACAGCGCTCGCCTGCCACTTCCCTGATGTCGAGGGGTAGGCCTAAAATGGGATTTGTGGAAGATGTCCAGACGGGTGAGTGTCGGTGACGGTGTCCCCTGGCACACATCACATACGGCGTGTTACGGTGCTGTAGCCAGGGCCGGCCGGGCCTAGTCACTCCCCGGAGGAAGGTAAACATGTAGGCACTGAAAGATTCCTTCATCGCTGCCGCACAGCCTGCCAGGAATGACACCCTGCGGGAAGAAAGGCCGACTTGTGATGGAGCTTATAGGAGAGAGCGGCCATGGCAGTCCCTGCAGTCCCCAAAATACAAGTGTGCAGCAACAAGTGGCAAACAACAGGAGGCGCCATCACCGGGACCGGACAGCTGGAAATGGAGAAATTCCCATATAGTGGCTGCGTTCACTATTCTGCTGTAAATAGAAGCTGTTTGTCGGTTATATCTGTTTGGGTGACAAACAGTATGGCTTCCCTTGTCCGGGACATGCTGGAAGTTGTAGTCAGCAACAGCCGGAGGCAACCTGTTCCAAAACTATAACTCCCATCGTGTTCTGACAACAATGGGTTTGTGAACTGTTCCAGAACTATAACTCCCAGCATGCCATGACAGCCTCCTGAAAGCAGTAGGTTGGTGATTGTTGCTTCAGATCAGTGGTCTCTAAACTGTGGACCGCCAGATATTGCAAAACTACAACTCCCAGCATGCCCAGACAGCCGTTGGCTGTCTGGGCATGCTGGGAGTTGTAGTTTTGCAACATCTTTGGCAGTATAAAGCAATGTCCTCTCCTACTCCTATATTTATAACTTGAGTTATGCAGTGTATAGTCACATCCAGAGCTGCATTCAGAATTCTGCTGACTTAGATGTTAGGCCCAATAAGAAAAAAAAAAAACAAGAAAAAAACTAAACAAAAAGAAGGCAGACGGAAATGATCAAGGTTACTTTGGAGCACCATAACCCCCATCCTCTCTTCCCGCACCATAACCCCCATCCTCTCTTCCCGCACCATAACCCCCATCCTCTCTTCCCGCACCATAACCCCCATCCTCTCTTCCTGCACCATAACCCCCATCCTCTCTTCCTGCACCATAACCCCCATCCTCTCTTCCCGCACCATAACCCCCATCCTCTCTTCCTGCACCATAACCCCCATCCTCTCTTCCCGCACCATAACCCCCATCCTCTCTTCCCACACCATAACCCCCATCCTCTCTTCCCGCACCATAACCCCCATCCTCTCTTCCCGCACCATAACCCCCATCCTCTCTTCCCTCACAAAAACCCCCATCCTCTCTTCCCTCACCATAACCCCCATCCTCTCTTCCCGCACCATAACCTCCATCCTCTCTTCCCGCACCATAACCCCCATTCTCTCTTCCCGCACCATAACCCCCATCCTCTCTTCCCGCACCATAACCCCCATCCTCTCTTCCCTCACCATAACCCCCATCCTCTCTTCCCACACTATAACCCCCATCCTCTCTTCCCGCACAATAACCCCCATCCTCTCTTCCCACACTATAACCCCCATCCTCTCTTCCCGCACAATAACCCCCATCCTCTCTTCCCGCACAATAACCCCCATCCTCTCTTCCCACACTATAACCCCCATCCTCTCTTCCCGCACAATAACCCCCATCCTCTCTTCCCACACTATAACCCCCATCCTCTCTTCCCACACTATAACCCCCATCCTCTCTTCCCGCACCATAACCCCCATCCTCTCTTCCCGCACAATAACCCCCATCCTCTCTTCCCACACTATAACCCCCATCCTCTCTTCCCGCACTATAACCCCCATCCTCTCTTCCCGCACCATAATCCTCATCCTCTCTTCCCGCACCATAACCCCCATCCTCTCTTCCCGCACAATAACCCCCATCCTCTTCCCGCACAATAACCCCCATCCTCTCTTCCCGCACTATAACCCCCATCCTCTCTTCCCACACTATAACCCCCATCCTCTCTTCCCACACTATAACCCCCATCCTCTCTTCCTGCACCATAACCCCCATCCTCTCTTCCCGCACAATAACCCCCATCCTCTCTTCCCGCACCATAACCCCCATCCTCTCTTCCCACACCATAACCCCCATCCTCTCTTCCTGCACCATAACCCCCATCCTCTCTTCCCGCACCATAACCCCATCCTCTCTTCCCACACCATAACCCCCATCCTCTCTTCCTCCAGTCCCATCCTTAGGGCCCAGGGTTACAGGGGGCAGTAACAAATGGCCGCCTTGTCTACTGATGGACATAAATATTCTTGAACTTTTTGCCAATTTTGTGTTGGATTGAACTGATGGGCAGATGTGTATCTGTGGTCGGCGACTATCAGAAACAGAAGTGCTGAGCCCAGATGGCCCCGGGCCCAGGAGGAGACGTCTGTCGGCCATTGGTGTCTTGAGTCTCCTCAGCCCACTGGCCACTTCAAACAGGACCCGGCCGTCTGATGGCGAGGACGCTCCAGCCACACCGCGCCGCGTAAAGTTTAGTTTGAGCCATTTGTTTTCTTGTTTTGGATAAACATAAATTTGGGAGAATATTTTTGGAATTGTGGGGTCAGCGACTGCAGAGTCCGTCTAATTATAGACCCAGGGGGGTAAGAATTTATAGCGATTACGGAAAAAAGAAACAAAGACTAAATTATAAGGAAAAGCAGCAAAGTAAGAAACAAATCCAAGAAAATCATTGGGCAAAATCTTCAAATATATCTGGTCTCTGCTCTCATCCAAAACTGCATAGTGAGTACAGCTCTGGAGTATAATACAGGATATAACTCAGGATCAGTACAGGATAAGTAATGTAATGTATGTACACAGTGACCTCACCAGCAGAATAGTGAGTACAGCTCTGGAGTATAATACAGGATATAACTCAGGATCAGTACAGGATAAGTAATGTAATGTATGTACACAGTGACCTCACCAGCAGAATAGTGAGTACAGCTCTGGAGTATAATACAGGATATAACTCAGGATCAGTACAGGATAAGTAATGTAATGTATGTAAACAGTGACCCCACCAGCAGAATAGTGAGTGCAGCTCTGGAGTATAATACAGGATATAACTCAGGATCAGTACAGGATAAGTAATGTAATGTATGTACACAGTGACCTCACCAGCAGAATAGTGAGTACAGCTCTGGAGTATAATACAGGATATAACTCAGGATCAGTACAGGATAAGTAATGTAATGTATGTACACAGTGACCTCACCAGCAGAATAGTGAGTACAGCTCTGGAGTATAATACAGGATATAACTCAGGATCAGTACAGGATAAGTAATGTAATGTATGTAAACAGTGACCCCACCAGCAGAATAGTGAGTG
Source organism: Hyla sarda (assembly GCF_029499605.1). Classification (NCBI taxonomy): domain Eukaryota; kingdom Metazoa; phylum Chordata; class Amphibia; order Anura; family Hylidae; genus Hyla; species Hyla sarda. The sequence continues at coordinate 16,730,924 of NC_079196.1, read as the reverse complement.
CAGCTCTGGAGTATAATACAGGATATAACTCAGGATCAGTACAGGATAAGTAATGTAATGTATGTACACAGTGACCTCACCAGCAGAATAGTGAGTACAGCTCTGGAGTATAATACAGGATATAACTCAGGATCAGTACAGAATAAGTAATGTAATGTATGTAAACAGTGACCCCACCAGCAGAATAGTGAGTGCAGCTCTGGAGTATAATACAGGATATAACTCAGGATCAGTACAGGATAAGTAATGTAATGTATGTGCACAGTGATCTCACCAGCAGAATAGTGAGTACAGCTCTGGAGTATAATACAGGATATAACTCAGGATCAGTACAGGATAAGTAATGTAATGTATGTACACAGTGACCTCACCAGCAGAATAGTGAGTACAGCTCTGGAGTATAATACAGGATATAACTCAGGATCAGTACAGGATAAGTAATGTAATGTATGTAAACAGTGACCCCACCAGCAGAATAGTGAGTGCAGCTCTGGAGTATAATACAGGATATAACTCAGGATCAGTACAGGATAAGTAATGTAATGTATGTACACAGTGACCTCACAAGCAGAATAGTGAGTACAGCTCTGGAGTATAATACAGGATATAACTCAGGATCAGTACAGAATAAGTAATGTAATGTATGTAAACAGTGACCCCACCAGCAGAATAGTGAGTGCAGCTCTGGAGTATAATACAGGATATAACTCAGGATCAGTACAGGATAAGTAATGTAATGTATGTGCACAGTGATCTCACCAGCAGAATAGTGAGTACAGCTCTGGAGTATAATACAGGATATAACTCAAGATCAGTACAGGATAAGTAATGTAATGTATGTACACAGTGACCTCACCAGCAGAATAGTGAGTACAGCTCTGGAGTATAATACAGGATATAACTAAGGATCAGTACAGGATAAGTAATGTAATGTATGTACACAGTGACCTCACCAGCAGAATAGTGAGTACAGCTCTGGAGTATAATACAGGATATAACTCAGGATCAGTACAGGATCAGTAATGTAATGTATGTACACAGTGACCTCACCAGCAGAATAGTGAGTACAGCTCTGGAGTATAATACAGGATATAACACAGGATCAGTACAGGATAAGTAATGTAATGTACACAGTGACCCCACCAGCAGAATAGTGAGTACAGCTCTGGAGTATAATACAGGATATAACTCAGGATCAGTACAGGATAAGTAATGTAATGTAATGTACACAGTGACCCCACCAGCAGAATAGTGAGTACAGCTCTGGAGTATAATACAGGATATAACACAGGATCAGTACAGGATAAGTAATGTAATGTACACAGTGACCCCACCAGCAGAATAGTGAGTACAGCTCTGGAGTATAATACAGGATATAACTCAGGATCAGTACAGGATAAGTAATGTAATGTACACAGTGACCCCACCAGCAGAATAGTGAGTACAGCTCTGGAGTATAATACAGGATATAACACAGGATCAGTACAGGATAAGTAATGTAATGTATGTACACAGTGACCTCACCAGCAGAATAGTGAGTACAGCTCTGGAGTATAATACAGGATATAACTCAGGATCAGTACAGGATAAGTAATGTAATGTACACAGTGACCCCACCAGCAGAATAGTGAGTACAGCTCTGGAGTATAATACAGGATATAACTCAGGATCAGTACAGGATAAGTAATGTAATGTATGTACACAGTGACCTCACCAGCAGAATAGTGAGTACAGCTCTGGAGTATAATACAGGATATAACTCAGGATCAGTACAGGATAAGTAATGTAATATATGTACACAGTGACCTCACCAGCAGAATAGTGAGTACAGCTCTGGAGTATAATACAGGATATAACTCAGGATCAGTACAGGATAAGTAATGTAATATATGTACACAGTGACCTCACCAGCAGAATAGTGAGTACAGCTCTGGAGTATAATACAGGATATAACTCAGGATCAGTACAGGATAAGTAATGTAATGTATGTACACAGTGACCCCACCAGCAGAATAGTGAGTACAGCTCTGGAGTATAATACAGGATATAACTCAGGATCAGTACAGGATAAGTAATGTAATGTACACAGTGACCCCACCAGCAGAATAGTGAGTACAGCTCTGGAGTATAATACAGGATATAACTCAGGATCAGTACAGGATAAGTAATGTAATGTATGTACACAGTGACCTCACCAGCAGAATAGTGAGTACAGCTCTGGAGTATAATACAGGATATAACTCAGGATCAGTACAGGATAAGTAATGTAATATATGTACACAGTGACCTCACCAGCAGAATAGTGAGTACAGCTCTGGAGTATAATACAGGATATAACTCAGGATCAGTACAGGATAAGTAATGTAATGTATGTACACAGTGACCTCACCAGCAGAATAGTGAGTACAGCTCTGGAGTATAATACAGGATATAACTCAGGATCAGTACAGGATAAGTAATGTAATATATGTACACAGTGACCTCACCAGCAGAATAGTGAGTACAGCTCGAGTATAATACAGGATAAAACTCAGGATCAGTACAGGATAAGTAATATATGTACATAGTGACCTCACCAGCAGAATAGTGAGTACAGCTCTGGAGTGCTGACCAATTAGTTGCGGGTGTGGTCGTGCTTCAGCTGTGCTGTGTGTGTCTGCTGTGTCTCCTGAGCTCCAGGGAATTACCATCTGTTCCACCTGGGGCCTGCTTCCTCCTCCCCAGGGAGGGAGTGGGTTTCCAGGCATGAGTGAGGGAGGCGAGGCCCAGGCTTCTGCTCCTCGGACTAGGCCGCAGGGGAGCAGTAGAAGCCAGCAAGCGGCCGGAACATCGGAGGATTTGGGGGTGAGGCGTTCTACTAGGAGTCGCAGCAATGCTGCTCCAACTCCCCCCACAGAGGTGAGAAGCTCCAAGGCTGGATCCTCCTCGGAAAAGCTGGGTGCAGCCAGCGCAAAGCTGGGTTTGTCTGGAAGAAGGCAGAGTGCTCACGGAGGTGAAGCCGACCTCAGTGAGGAAGGCTGGGGAGTGCTGAGGACCCGGGAGTCTATTTCCACCTATACCTCCCGGGTAAAAAGTCACCTCCGTGAGTATGAAGACGCCTGTAAGGCCATCAGGAGGCTCCGAGAGGAACTGCGCTGTGCCCGTGCCAAGGCCAAGATTACTCCAAAAAGGAAAAAGACAGAGATCCAGGGGCAGATAAAGACACTAATGTCTGAAATACAAGTTTTGGAGGAGAGGAGAACTGAATTATTGGAGAAGAGTGGTCCATTTAAAGAGAAACTGGAAAATGAGGAGCGCTTCAGGGTGACAGAAGAAGATAAAAATAAAAGGTTGATGGGGCTGCAACCTGAGAGCCAGGTGGATGATGTGGAGGAGATGGAGGAAGAACAACAGCCAGATCCACCTGGTGGCCTGCGGCAACAGCAGCAGGCCCCGTACAGTGGGCCCCCTGCACAGCAACCAGCAGTATCACCTGCCGACTCAGGGGAGGACAGTGACAGCAGCTACCAGGGAGGGGCGCTAATGGCCCAGATCCGCATGCTGGAATCCCCAGTGTGTCCTCAGAACCTGGTGTTTGGAGATGAGCTCCCAAATGAGGCACCTGGGGGTAAGAAGAAAAAGAAGACCAAGCCAAAGCAGCAAGAAGTGGTGAGTTACATCTACACCCCCCTCCCTGTAAATCCTGAGTCGGCCGCAGGGTCAGCTCATTGTGCAAGCCCCGTTACCCAGCCCAGCCCGTGTTCTGTGGTGGACTCGGTGCAAAGGTGCGGGGAGAGTACAGATACTAAAAGGGCGCAGAGCTCCATGCCTGTTTGCAGTAGCAGGGATGGAGCAGAGAAGGCATCGGCTGAAAGGCCGTACAGTGAGGGCGGCCCAGCGGTGGGCAGAGAGGCAGACTCCGGTGCTGTAGTTCGCTCCCCTGTGGGAGAGGGGGGTGACTCAGTGCCGGAGGTAGTAAAGGGCATAACGGACACTCCCAAAAGTGAAGAAAAACGTTTGTTTTGTATTGGTGCCGCTGATCCCATTGATCAGCGGCGCCATGAAAAGACTGGAGATGATGCTGATGAGGCGGAGGGCACTAATAAGAACAGGGCTGGGGCCTCCTCTAGACCGGGCAAGCATGCTGCCCGGTCCCTTAAAGGGCCAGCGGAGGTTGTCCCAGCCCTAGTGCCCCGTGATGCTGAGGCAAAACGGGAAAAACTGTCATCATCATCATCGTTTGCCGGATTATCTGTTCCTGGTCCAGCCAGTGTGAATGAGAAGGTAAATGGGGGTACGGGGTGTATGACTGGGGAGCGGATGGAGGTTAATGTTATTGGAGAAGGTGATTTTGCTGTTGCTGAAATTAGGGGTGGTGATGGGACTACAGATGATGTTATTGGAAACAATGCTGTTGGGGGAAGTGCTAATGTTGTTATTGAGGGTGGTGGGGATGTTGTCATTAGAAGTGGTGTAGGTGTAGGGTCTGGTCCGGTTGCCCCCCCAGTGGTGACAGATCATAGGAGTTATGCCAATGTCACTGCTGGGGGAAGTAGAATACTTTCCTCGTCTCCTGACTCTAGGGACGGTTTATTGCAGCGACGTCTCCTGGAAGCTCTGAAAAAGGGGGAAAGGTCGATTAACGTAGAGGGTAGAGCAGTTGATCTGTCCTTCTGGATAGAGAGACACGGTCTCTCTGCCTTCCGAGAGGAAAGAGGGGGCAATACTGTGTGGTCCCTCCCAACAGCCGGGGCAGGTAGTAACCGTAGGAATGTGGTCCGTCTTCGGTGGCAGGGCGAAGATATGTGTCCTTCAAGGACCAAAGTGGTTGAGCTCTTGCTAAAGATGGGCTTCAAGGCAGTTGATATCTTTGCCTTGATACATCCCTACGGTGCTCCTGAATTCGATATCAGTTTTGTTCGGCCAGAGGGGCTTGAGCTTTTCTGGTCGAATTATGAATTGGTAAAGAATGAGCCCGGCTGGCGAGACTTTGCCGTACAGGCATTGTCTCGTCAAAACGAAATCAAGAGAGTGACCGTTTTGACCCGTAACGAATCACTCTCTTGTGTTGACATCATCACCTGGTTAGGACGGTATGGTGAGGTAATGGGGGTCCCGCAGAAGAACAGGGACGAGTTTGGCATCTGGTCAGGAGCCTGGACATTTTTGGTAAAACTTAAACGTTCAGGAAATACAGTTACCCATATTCCATCCTCTGCCTTTCTCGGCAGGGATCGTATCCAGATTTTCTACCGGGGTCAGCCGAAGCTCTGTCACAGATGTGGTGACCCCACACACTTCAGTGCAAACTGTACGGTGCAGAAATGTGCCTTGTGTGGGGGTGTAGGCCATCTTGCCGCATCTTGTGCAGAGATTAGGTGTCACCTGTGTGGGGACTTAGGTCACCCATTCAGTCGTTGCCCTCGTTCTTTCGCTAATGCAGTCTTGTCCCCAGCGGGTGAAGATCACGAGCCGGAATCTGCTGGGGAGGGGACTAGCAGGGGTGGAGGAACTGAGGGGTCAGTGAGGAACAGCAAGAGAAAGACACCTGCCCAACTAAGACGTCTTGATAAACGCCAAAGGGATAGGGTGATGGGGAAAGCCCGGGTTACTGGGACGACCTCTCATTCTGTCCCAGAGGCCAACCTTGCTGCTGAGACCCTGAGGGATGGCGAGCTGAATGAGGAGGTCAGGAGGATCCAGAATGAGGAAGGTGCCATCTCCTCAGATAGCGTGGAGGAGGATGATGTGGGATGGCAGAAGGAGACACGAAAGCGGGGTACAAGTAAAAAAAAAAGGGAGATTTGAGATCTTCTCCCACCCTGGTCCAGGTGCCAAAGGAAGGCAAAACTGACTCCCCTCTGGTTGGCCTTTCCAATCGATTCCGACCCCTCAGGGACATCTCCTCCTCTTCTTCGGAAGGGGAGGATGAGGGGGAGGTGGCAGAGGGGCTTCCAGGGGGCGCTGAGTCCTCTTCCCCTGGGGAGGTTATGTCCTCGGGGGAAGGGACTGGCCTAGAATCCGGAGACGAGGAAAGTAAAACGACGTCTGGTGAGATGGACACTTCCATTTCTCTAAAGAGGGTGAAGAGTTCTTCTGATGTGGAGGGTGAGAAGGGGAGTGGGAAAAAGAAAGCTGTCTAACTCAATCACCTTTGATGGCGGCACCCTCTCCGTTGACTCTGGCATCCATTAATGTTGCCAGCATTAAGTCAGATACGGCTCGATTTGCGGCCTATGATTTTTTTGCCCATATTAATGCTGATATTTTATTTTTGCAGGAGACCAGGCTAACAGATATGTCATCTATCTACAAGGCTAAAAGAGAGTGGAGGAATGGGCCCTCCTACTGGTCTCTTGGGGCCGAGCCGTATAGCGGAGTGGCGGTCCTTTTTACCGCAGCGGTAGAATGCCGACGGGTTATCGAGTTAGAAATGGGAAGGTGCCTGATCTTAGATGTCCTCATGAGGGGACAAGAACTTCGCCTTATTAACATCTACGGCCCACAGTCTAAGTGGGACCGGAAGTGCCTCTTTATGAGGATCAAGCCCTATCTTTTTACAAGTCGGCAGGTGGTCTTTGGAGGGGACTTTAATGCTGTCACAAGGCCCCAAGACAGGGGAGGTGCCAGAGACAAGCTGACTTATGATAGCGTCGCCCTTAATAGCATAGCGAGTGAGGCTCGCCTGGTGGATGTCCACATCCGGCACACCCCAAGCCACGCGGGATTCACCTATCATAGGGGTAGTTGTAGGTCTAGGATAGACAGGTTTTATTTAAAGGAGGAAGCCGTCTCTTCAGCAGTGTCTGTTGTTGAGGTGGAGTTCTCCGATCACTGTTTAATTTTGTTTTCTCTGAATGTCACAGAGACCCCCCGGATGGGCAGAGGCTATTGGAAGCTGAATTCGTCTCTCTTGGAAGAAGCGGAGATAAGACAGTCCTTTGAGGATTTTCTTCAGAGCCAGGTACCATTGCTGGGCCTTTGTAACAGTAAGTCAGAGTGGTGGGAGATCTTCAAGGAAAGGGTTGCGAGATTCTTCCGCCAGCTCTCGGGCCTCAGAAGCCTAAATAGGTACCGCTTGTACCAGGGCCTGAGGAAGAAACTTGAGAACCTTGTCTCGACTGGAGGTAGCCGAGAGGATATCTCCAGAGTGAAGTCCTTGCTGATGAAGTGCCAGTACGATAGGCACGCATCTTTGGTTTTTGAGAGGGATTACGGGAAGTACCGCTCGCCCGACCCTTACAGAAACTGCAAGATGTCAGTGAATAGTAAAATAGTCTCAGGACTGATTGATAGTACGGGATCCTTGAAAAGGTCCAGATCAGGGATCCTGGAGGTCGTCAGATCCTTCTACTCGCACCTCTTGGGAAGGAAGGATCTAGATCGAGATAAGGTGTCAGCTTTCTTGGCTGAAACCATCCCTGAACCAGGAGTAGACCCCTCTCTTGACGTTTTGACAGAGATGATCCGGGAAGAGGAAGTCAGGATGGCTATTGATGGGCTTGCCCTCAAGAAGTCACCCGGTCCGGATGGCTTAACATCTGAGTTCTATAAGACCTTTAAGGACACTTTGGTTCTCCTCTTGACTGCGGTTTTTAATGAGTGTCTATCCTCGGACACTCTGCCAAAGTCAATGAGGAGGTCAGCGCTGATCATCCTGTCAAAGGGTAAAGACCCGTCCCACATTGAGAATTGGCGTCCCATAGCACTTCTCAATGCGGACAGAAAGATTCTGGCAAAAGTGCTGTTTAACCGGCTGGTGGAGTTTGCACCCCGGCTCCTTTCGGGGGCTCAGCATTGCTCTGTTCCGGGCCGCAGTACATTCAGTGCTGTGCTCAGTGTCCGAGAGACTGTGGAGCAGGGTAGGGCTGGCCACTGGAAGGGGTATTTGCTGTCCTTGGATCAGGCAAAAGCGTTTGAGCGGGTTAACCATGAGTACCTCTGGTCTGTCCTTCTGAGATATGGCCTGCCAGGGGGTTTTGTTGATTGGCTTAAGACCTTGTATGTAGGGGCAGAGAGTTTCCCGCTTGTGAATGGTTGGATTGGCCGCTCTTTTGAGGTTGGGTCTGGTGTCCGTCAGGGTTGTCCTTTGAGCCCTTTGCTGTACGTGTTTGCAATCGATCCTTTCCTTAGAAGGATTGGTTGTGGACCGTTGGCGGGGGTGAGAATGGACCTGGCGGTGCCGGATTCGGCTCTGAGGGTGGTAGCGTACGCTGATGATATCACCGTGTTTGTCTCCTCACAAGAGGAGGGCAGATGGGTGGTGTCAGAGGTGGACCGCTACTCGGAGGTATCCGGGTCCAAGATCAACCAGGATAAGTGTGAGAGTCTCTGGCTGGGAGGGGGAGATCCTGATTTTAATCTCCCGGACGCCCTTCCAGAGCCCCAGGAATCCGCAAAAGTCCTCGGCATCGAATTTGGTCAAGGGGATTACCCCAAACAAAACTGGGACAGCAGGCTTAAGATCGCCGCTCAGAAGGTGGATCAGTGGAAGGGTTGGTCTTTGACCCTCCGGGAAAGGGTTAACCTGATGAAAACTTTCCTGCTCCCTTTGCTGATATATCTGGGCAGTGTATGCATGTTGCCAGAACCTCTTTGGACCCGGGTCTACAGTGTGTTCTTCCAAATGTTATGGGGGAATAGACTGAACCTAGTGAAGAGGGAGGTTACTTACCGTACGAGGAGACTAGGGGGGTTGTGTATGGTCAACCCTGTGGTGTTCCTAGTGAATACCTTTCTTAAGACCAATATAGCAAACCTCTGGTCAGAGAGGGCTCCTCCGTGGGTATCCTCCTGTAGGGGATGGTTTCGGCCTTTCTTCCAGGAATGGGAGACAGGAGGGCAAGTGAAGGATCTTCGCACACCACACGGGCATCTCCCGGCTTACGCTACCCCGGCTCTGAAGGTTATTCGTCGGTGGGGTCTGGGGATGTGGGAGATTAGGACTCTGTCGAGGAAATTCCTTGACAAGAGGGTCCTGTCTTCTCATTTCCAGAGGCCATTGGCGCTCAAGGACTGCCCAAGTCGGGATCTGGAGGTGGGTTTAGAGCTTTTAAATTCTATCAGGATCCCCTTGAAGTTTTGGGACTTGACTTGGCGCTGCTTCCATGGGAAACTGTGTGTGAGAGACAATCTGAAGTGCAGGAGCTCTGATGACCGGGGATGTCCCCGCGAAGAGTGTGGAGGCATGCTGGAAAGCATGGAGCATTTTCTGCTTCATTGTCCCTTTAACACAGAGGTTTACAACAGGGTGGGCGCTTCCATTGGTTGGCCTCGGCTGGCCAGTCTCTCCTATGCGGAATGGGCTTATGGGGCATTCAGAAACCTTGGAGGCTGGGACCAGTGCACTTTATTCCTAGTCAGCTCAGTGGTCAGGTATTACACGTGGAACGCACGGTGTTTAGTGTCGACGCAGCGTAAAATCCTCCCTGTGGGTGAGGTGGTTAGGAACATTCTTGGTGACCTGGTGAAGGTGCGTTCTCTGGAGTACGAGAGGCTGGGTGCTGGCAGGGCCTCTCGTCTGTGGAGGGGCTCTGCCTTTAAAGTGCCTTAGCCTGTTGTCTCCCCCTGGTGGTGGGCTGATGCTGGCACATTAGTCTTTTTGTTTTGTGCGGTAGATATATGGTAATATAGGGCTTGCAGGCACTGAACTTGAGCTTTAGGGGTTTGTGTGATTGAAAAGCCTTATTGTTGTTTGTTTTGTATAGTTTGTATTATTTTGTATATATTTGTTTTGTTTGTACATTTATGTATATGTGTATATATGTATATATATATTGTTTTTTTTTCTAGGGGTTGTGTTGTGTTGGGGTTTAGTGTTAGGTTGGGTGGTGGGTAGATGGGGGGAGGGGGGTTTCTGTGTGGGACCTTTTATTTAAAAAAAAAAAAAAAAAAAATCCTGGACTGGTTCATGGACGTCTGTTATCATGTACTGGGGGCATGGGATGCGGGACCAGCTCAGGGCCAAAAAAATAAATAAATAAATAAAAATAATTAAAAAAAAACATTGTATATTCTGTTTTTCTGTTTGCGGTGTTTGTTGGTGGTTTGACACATATTTATTATATTTATTATTTTGGGTGGGGAAATGCAACCGGACCAGTTTTTAGTTATTATTGTTGTTATTATTATTACTGTAAGTATTATTATTATTGTAGAGTGTTTAGTAGTTGTTGTTATTATAGCGGTGTGTTTGGTGAGAATGAGGCTGGACCAGAAGATACTTGGTTGGACATTTTTGGACTAATATGGACTCATTTTTGTATATATTATACAGGTGTATGTTGTTTGTATTATTGTTATGGTGATGTTCGTTCTTTTTGTAATGTTTTATATTTTTTAATAAAAGATCTACAGGATATAACTCAGGATCAGTACAGGATAAGTAATGTAATGTATGTACACAGTGATCTCACCAGCAGAATAGTGTGTACCGCTTTAGAGTATAATACAGGATGTTACTCAGGATCAGTACAGGATAAGTAATATAATGTATGTACACAGTGACCTCACCAGCAGAATAGTGAGTGCAGCTCTGGAGTATAATACAGGATATAACTCAGGATCAGTACAGGATAAGTAATGTAATGTATGTACACAGTGACCTCACCAGCAGAATAGTGAGTACAGCTCTGGAGTATAATACAGGATATAACTCAGGATCAGTACAGGATAAGTAATGTAATGTATGTACACAGTGACCTCACCAGCAGAATAGTGAGTACAGCTCTGGAGTATAATACAGGATATAACTCAGGATCAGTACAGGATAAGTAATGTAATGTATGTACACAGTGACCTCTCCAGCAGAATAGTGAGTGCAGCTCTGAAGTATAATACAGGATATAAATCAGGATCATTACAGGATCAGTAATCTAATGTATGTACACAGTGATCTCACCAGCAGAATAGTGAGTACAGCTCTGGAGTATAATACAGGATATAACTCAGGATCCCTGAAGCCTGTTAGTTGTAGACACAATCTTATTAATCCTGACTGGACGACTACACAGGATCAGACATAATACAGCTGTAATGAATCTATAATGTCGGTGCCCTATAAATGATGCATATGGTACGGCGGGTTAAAGTGGCGAACCGTGCAGGATTGTCGTATTGTATTAACATTAATGACCCAGATGGGGATTTGGCCCTTCAGTCCGGACTAATAGATTTCATTTACAGCTTCGCCAGATACATTATTGTAAGTTTTTTTTTTTTTTTTTGGATCTTGGTTTTATTACTGTTCCTCTGTTATTCCTCCTGGAAATGCACAAATACCAATATAGTGTGTTCCCCTAGGCGCTGGTGTAGGGACACACTGGGAAATAGTGGCACTTCAGTTTTCAGTTAATTTATATATTTCCAGGAGGAATAACAGAGGAATGTGACAATAAATATTTCTTAAGAAAAGATGCTGCGGAATTTGTAAATAGAAAGGCAAGTTTCTGAAAAAGGAGAACTGTCAGGATAGTGCCCCCTACTGACCATGTCTACTAGTGATCTGTTAACCCTTATTTTGTTCTATATCTGTATACAGATATACACAGCATAGAAGAGCGATGCGCTATATTCATGTGATTAGTGACTTAAAGGGGTACTCCGGTGGAAAACCTTTTTTTTATTTTTCAAATCAACTGGTGCCAAAAAGTTAAACAGATTTGTAAATTACTTTTTGTAAATTACTGTCCAGAGCAGCATATGTTTGCTATGGGGATTTTCTCCTACTCTGGACAGTTCTTAAAATGGACAGAGGTGTCAGCAGAGAGCACTGTGCTCGTGATGTCAGCAGAGAGCTCTGTGTTCCAAAAAGAAAATAATTTCCTCTGTAGTATTCAGCAGCTAATAAGTACTGGAAGGATTAAGATTTTTTTTATAGAAGTAATTTGCAAATCTGTTTAACTTTCTGGCACCAGTTGATTTAAAAAAGAAAAGTTTTCCACCAGAGTACCCCTTGAAAAACAACATGGCTGCTTTTTCCCCCCAAAAAAGACGACACCACACTAGTCCTCAGGTGTTACAGATCAGCCCCATTCACTTTAATGGAACCGAGTTGCAGTACCACTCACTACCTGCCGACAGCTGTGGCGCTGTTTCTTTATTTAAAAAATATAAATATTATTATTATGATTATTAAAAATAATAAATAAATGCAGCCATGTTTTTCTAATCTTCTACTCCACAAAACTGTGAAAATCTTTGATGTTTCTCTAAGGCAGTGTTTCACAACCAGTGTGCCTCCAGCTGTATAAAACTACAGCTCCAATAAACCAGAATCTGTAAATTTTTGCACCTCTCATGTCTCTTTGATGCAATCTTAAAGGAGAACTCCAGAAAAAAATCAGCTACTTATCCCCTATCCTGTGGATAGGGGATAAGTTGAGTTCTCCTTTAAAGGGGTACTACCATGGAAAACTTTTTTTTTTTAATCAACTGGTGCCAGAAAGTTAAACAGATTTGTAAATTACTTCTATTAAAAATCTTAATCCTTCCAGTACTTATTAGCTGCTGAATACTACTGAGGAAATTATTTTCTTTTTGGAACACAGAGCTCTCTGCTGACATCACGAGCACAGTGCTCTATGCTGACATCGCTGTATATTTTAGGAACTGTCCAGAAGCAGCATATGTTTGCTATGGGGATTTTCTCCTACACTGGACAGTTCTTTAAATAGATAGAGGTGTCAGCATAGAGCACTGTGTTCCAAAAAGAAAATAATTTCCAGCTAATAAGTACTGGAAGGATTAAGATTTTTTTTATAGAAGTACTTTACAAATCTGTTTTTCTGGCACCAATTGATTAAAATAAATAAAAGTTTTCCAAACCTTTAATCCATGGATCTCCAGAAGGCTGTCAGGGCATGCTGGGAGTTGTAGTTGTATAACAGCTTAAGGGCCACAGGACAATATTTGATGGGCGATGTCGGGTCACGTGAAGCTGAATTTTTAGTCTCCCTCTAGTTCATCGGGTTCAGTTCTGGTGTAACTCGGAGTCAGCATTTCATTTGTTAAATGATTTATAGGGAAATGTTAAGAGGCTTCTGGGGTAGGAGACTTCTAGGTTACCGTGCCACACCAGGACGGTGCCAGCGGGGAAGCTCAAAGGCCTTATGGCATCAGGCGGCAGTGATTCAGCAGAATGGGCAGTGCCATGTAGTCTGCACGCGGTGCCAGTGTAGAGATCAACATCAAGGAGTCCGTAGATGATTGTCACAGTGTATAACCCAGCACGACAGGGCTCCGTATGGTATATAGTATATACTGCAGTCAGTCAGGATATTATACATTCACGTGGGACTGTTGTGCACAGCGTAATCTGCACATGTGAACGTACCCTTAAAAAGTTCTGCAACTTTCTAATATACCTTGTAATATACTTTGAGAACTGTGTGGTCATACAGTTACATCTGCACAGTCCTCTCTATCCCCTCCCTGCGCTCATCTCTATGATTTTAGAGAGAACTATGTGGTCATACAGTTACAGCTGCACAGTCCTCTCTGTCCCCTCCCTGCACTCATCTCTATGATTATAGAGAGAACTGTGTGGTCATACAGTTACAGCTGCACAGTCCTCTCTATCCCCTCCCTGCACTCATCTCTATGATTTTAGAGAGAACTGTGTGGTCATACAGTTACAGCTGCACAGTCCTCTCTATCCCCTCCCTGCACTCATCTCTATGATTATAGAGAGAACTGTGTGGTCATACAGTTACAGCTGCACAGTCCTCTCTATCCCCTCCCTGCACTCATCTCTATGATTATAGGAGAACTGTGTGGTCATACAGTTACAGCTGCACAGTCCTCTCTATCCCCTCCCTGCACTCATCTCTATGATTATAGAGAGATCTGTGTGGTCATACAGTTACAGCTGCACAGTCCTCTCTATCCCCTCCCTGCACTTATCTCTATGATTATAGAGAGATCTGTGTGGTCATACAGTTACAGCTGCACAGTACCCTCTATCTCCTCCCTGCACTCATCTCTATGATTATAGAGAGATCTGTGTGGTCCTACTACAGTTACAGCTGCACAGTCCTCTCTATCCCCTCCCTCCCTTCATCTCTATAATTATAGAGAGATCTGTGTGATCATACAGTTACAGCTGCACAGTCCTCTCTTTCCCCTCCCTGCACTCATCTCTATGATTATAGAGAGATCTGTGTGGTCATACAGTTACAGCTGCACAGTCCTCTCTATCCCCTCCCTGCTGGGCAGGGGTGTTGGGAGATGGACCCTCACCCATCAAATTTTGATGGCCTGTCCATAAATAGACAATCAGTTTCTAAACTCCAGAAAACTACTTTAAAGGGGTGCTCCATTGAGAAAGAAATGTTTTCAAATCAACTGGTGCCAGAAAGTTATACAGATTTGTGAATTACTTCTATGTAAAAATCTTAATCCTTCCAGTACTTATCAGCTGCTGTATGCTCCACAGGAAGTTGTGTAGTTCTTTCCAGTCTGACCACAGTGCTCTCTGCTGACACCTCTGTCCATGTCAGGAACTGTCCAGAGCAGGAGCAAATCCCCATAGTAAACCTCTCCTGCTCTGGACAGTTCTTGACATGGACAGAGGTGGCAGCAGAGAGCACTGTGGTCAGACTGGAAAGATCTACACAACTTCCTGTGGAGCACACATCAGCTGATAAGTACTGGAAGGATTAATATTTTTATGTAGAAGTAATTTACAAATCTGTATAACTTTCTGGCACCAACTGATATGAAATAATTTTTTTTCCACTGGAGTACCCCTTTAATATTTAAAGTGAGCACTGTCCAGGTCCCCAAGTGCCTTCGAGGAGGAGCCACAGAGAGAGCTGCGGCTATGATGGTGTGTATTGCTCCAGGGCTAAGATGGCACCAAGCCGTGCCCTGCAGGTGACGAGGAGTTAATCTTCTGTCTCACCCGCAGCGGTGAAAATAGCCAAGAGCGGAGATGGATTTTAATGCTGCAAAGAGATACTGGAAGAAGGGGAACAGTAAGGCCCAAAATACTCCTCTCAGGCGGCCCAGAGGACACATTAGTGTAAGACGGCGGCTTTAATGTGGGAAATGGAACGGTAGAAGCTGTTCTCTGCTGTGCCCTGATATGATGTAAGAGCTGGCACAAAGCAACAAAGGCTGCAGCTCCGAGTAATCGCACTGGTTGTCAGTGACCACAGGATGATGGGTAATGTCTGGAGTCAGGTCATCGCTTTGGAGTTTGGGATGTGAGTGTGTGCCTGCACATAAAACACATAAGGAGGGACCCCGATGATGGGGCACCAGGGGGCACCCTACAGCAGATACATTGTATACAGTCGTCATACAGCGCACCCACTGTAATGTGCTGAGTATCATGGTATAAAGTAGTTATACACCTCCCCTCCAGCTCTATCTGTATACTGCTGCTGATATCTCTATGGGATCAGGATATATAGTAGTTATACACCTCCCCTCCAGCTCTATCTGTATACTGCTGCTATCTCTATGGGATCAGGATATATAGTAGTTATACACCTCCCCTCCGCTCTATCTGTATACTGCTGCTGCTGTCTCTATGGGATCAGGATATATAGTAGTTATACACCTCCCCTCCAGCTCTATCTGTATACTGCTGCTGCTGTCTCTATGGGATCAGGGTATATAGTAGTTATACACCTCCCCTCCAGCTCTATTTATATACAGCTGCTATCTCTATGGGATCAGGATATATAGTAGTTATACACCTCCCCTCCATCTCTATCTGTATACTGCTGCTGCTATCACTATGGGATCAGAATATATAGTAGTTATACACCTCCCCTCCAGCTCTATCTGTATACTGCTGCTGCTATCACTATGGGATCAGAATATATAGTAGTTATACACCTCCCCTCCAGCTCTATCTGTATACTGCTGCTGCTGTCTCTATGGGATCAGGGTATATAGTAGTTATACACCTCCCCTCCAGCTCTATCTGTATACTGCTGCTGCTATCTCTATGAGATCAGGATATATATTAATTATACATCTCCCCTCAAGCTCTATCTGTATACTGCTGCTGCTATCTCTATGAGATCAGGATATATATTAATTATACATCTCCCCTCCAGTTCTATCTGTATACTGCTGCTGCTATCACTATGAGATCAGAATATATAGTAGTTATACACCTCCCCTCCAGCTCTATCTGTATACTGCTGCTGCTATCACTATGAGATCAGAATATATAGTAGTTATACACCTCCCCTCCAGCTATATCTGTATACTGCTGCTGCTATCTCTATGTGATCAGGATATATAGTAGTTATACACCTCCCCTCCAGCTCTATCTATATATTGCTGCTGCTATCTCTATGGGATCAGGATATATATGTAGTTATACACCTTCCCCAGCTCTATCTGTATACTGCTGCTTCTCTCTCTATTGGATTAAGATATATTGTAGTTATACCTTTCCCCTCCATGCTGTTGCTGTCTCTATGGGACCAGGATGTATAGTAATTATACACCTCCCCTCCAGCTCTATCTGTATACTGCTGCTTCTCTCTCTTTATTGGAGCAAGACATACTGTAGTTATACCCACTCCATCTCTATCTGTATACTGCTGCTGCTATCTCTATGAGATCATGATATATATTAATTATACATCTCCCCTCCAGTTCTATCTGTATACTGCTGCTGCTATCTCTATGAGATCAGGATATATATTAATTATACATCTCCCCTCCAGCTCTATCTGTATACTGCTGCTGCTATCTCTATGAGATCATGATATATATTAATTATACATCTCCCCTCCAGTTCTATCTGTATACTGTTGCTGCTATCTCTATGAGATCAGGATATATATTAATTATACATCTCCCCTCCAGCTCTATCTGTATACTGCTGCTGCTATCTCTATGAGATCAGGATATATAGTAGTTATTCACCTCTACTCCAGCTCTATCTATATACTGCTACTATCTCTATGAGATCAGGATATATATAGTAGTTATACATCTCCCCTCCAGCTCTCTGTATACTGCTGCTGCTATCTCTATGAGATCAGGATATATAGTAGTTATTCACCTCTACTCCAGTTCTATCTATATACTGCTACTATCTCTATGAGATCAGGATATATATAGTAGTTATACATCTCCCCTCCAGCTCTCTGTATACTGCTGCTGATATCTCTATGAGATCAGGATATATATTAATTATACATCTCCCCTCCAGCTCTATCTGTATACTGCTGCTGCTATCTCTATGAGATCAGGATATATAGTAGTTATTCACCTCTACTCCAGCTCTATCTATATACTGCTACTATCTCTATGAGATCAGGATATATATAGTAGTTATACATCTCCCCTCCAGCTCTCTGTATACTGCTGCTGCTATCTCTATGAGATCAGGATATATAGTAGTTATTCACCTCTACTCCAGTTCTATCTATATACTGCTACTATCTCTATGAGATCAGGATATATATAGTAGTTATACATCTCCCCTCCAGTTCTATCTTTATACTGCTGCTATCTCTATGAGATCAGGATATATAGTAGTTATTCACCTCTACTCCAGCTCTATCTATATACTGCTACTATCTCTATGAGATCAGGATATATATAGTAGTTATACATCTCCCCTCCAGCTCTCTGTATACTGCTGCTGATATCTCTATGAGATCAGGATATATAGTAGTTATTCGCCTCTACTCCAGCTCTATCTGTATACTGCTGATATCTCTATGAGATCAGGATATATATATAGTAGTTATTCGCCTCTACTCCAGCTCTATCTGTATACTGCTGATATCTCTATGAGATCAGGATATATAGTAGTTCTACACCTCCCCTCCAGCTCTATCTGTATACTGCTGCTGATATCTCTATGAGATCAGGATATATATAGTAGTTATTCGCCTCTACTCCAGCTCTATCTGTATACTGCTGATATCTCTATGAGATCAGGATATATATAGTAGTTATTCGCCTCTACTCCAGCTCTATCTGTATACTGCTGCTATCTCTATGAGATCAGGATATATAGTAGTTATTCGCCTCTACTCCAGCTCTATCTGTATACTGCTGATATCTCTATGAGATCAGGATATATATAGTAGTTATTCGCCTCTACTCCAGCTCTATCTGTATACTGCTGCTATCTCTATGAGATCAGGATATATATAGTAGTTATACATCTCCCCTCCAGCTCTCTGTATACTGCTGCTGATATCTCTATGAGATCAGGATATATAGTAGTTATTCGCCTCTACTCCAGCTCTATCTATATACTGCTACTATCTCTATGAGATCAGGATATATATAGTAGTTATACATCTCCCCTCCAGCTCTCTGTATACTGCTGCTGCTATCTCTATGAGATCAGGATATATAGTAGTTATTCACCTCTACTCCAGTTCTATCTATATACTGCTACTATCTCTATGAGATCAGGATATATATAGTAGTTATACATCTCCCCTCCAGTTCTATCTTTATACTGCTGCTATCTCTATGAGATCAGGATATATAGTAGTTATTCACCTCTACTCCAGCTCTATCTATATACTGCTACTATCTCTATGAGATCAGGATATATATAGTAGTTATACATCTCCCCTCCAGCTCTCTGTATACTGCTGCTGATATCTCTATGAGATCAGGATATATAGTAGTTATTCGCCTCTACTCCAGCTCTATCTGTATACTGCTGATATCTCTATGAGATCAGGATATATATAGTAGTTATTCGCCTCTACTCCAGCTCTATCTGTATACTGCTGATATCTCTATGAGATCAGGATATATAGTAGTTCTACACCTCCCCTCCAGCTCTATCTGTATACTGCTGCTGATATCTCTATGAGATCAGGATATATATAGTAGTTATTCGCCTCTACTCCAGCTCTATCTGTATACTGCTGATATCTCTATGAGATCAGGATATATATAGTAGTTATTCGCCTCTACTCCAGCTCTATCTGTATACTGCTGCTATCTCTATGAGATCAGGATATATAGTAGTTATTCGCCTCTACTCCAGCTCTATCTGTATACTGCTGATATCTCTATGAGATCAGGATATATATAGTAGTTATTCGCCTCTACTCCAGCTCTATCTGTATACTGCTGCTATCTCTATGAGATCAGGATATATATAGTAGTTATACATCTCCCCTCCAGCTCTCTGTATACTGCTGCTGATATCTCTATGAGATCAGGATATATAGTAGTTATTCGCCTCTACTGAGACTGTGTTCATGTTTTGTTGATGCATTTTGTTCTACATTTTTGATTAAAATTTTTCAAAAATTGCAGGAAAAAAATCTTTATTGTACAGCGATCCCACAAATCACAATTATGGCCATTTATCAACGGGTTTTGTCAGGTTTTCTTTACTATAATTGTCGCAAAATTGTCGCAACCGCGACTACGCGATTTTTCGTGCGACATTTTGACTGGAAAGCGAGAAAAGCAAGTTTTCCAGAAATGAACTACGTAGTAATAGTTTTAAAATGGACTAACGGGTACTCTGGTATTTATTAACTGCGACAGTCGCAACTGCGCAAAAAAAAAAAAATGTTCATAAAACGACCCCCAACTAGTCAGGTAATTAGATCAACAAGCTCCACACCCTCTCTCTGCAAAGCCAGAGGATTTATGGGGAATGTAGGCAGTATTAGGAAATCATTTCTGTGTGCAATCAGTATGGCTGAATACCTGTGCCTGCCATATCTTCCAAAAGAGGTAAGCACAAGGCATTCACAATAAACTCTACATTATTCTCTAATAATAGCCTATGCTGTACTATATAAGAAAAATAACAATTCCCGGAGTGCCTGTAGGCACTCCGGGAATTGTTATTTTCCTTATATAGTACAGCATAGTCTATTATTCGAGAATAATGCACGAACCCCTGTATACTGTCCAGGCCTATAATCGGGCAGATACAGACTCCTCTTTATCAGCTTCTTGTTACGTCTTCTGCACAACCTTGAGTCGCAGTTTTGTAGGAGAACGTCAGCGGATTCATCTTGCGTTATCTTCGTTCCTACGTATAAAGCTGCAGCCGCATCAGTCGTGGTCCTTAAAGGGCAGTTCCACTCACACTAGACACAACTGTCCTGATATTATAAGCATAATATTGTCAGCGCGTGAAGAGTTAATATTTTTGTGGTGCTCATCATTGTAAATTTGGGGGGGGGGGGGGGGGGGCTCTCAGCTCTGGAGGGCACTAGAGAAGAAGCCGGATAGTGTAATAGTTGTTACTGACCAGCTCTAAATGGTGGCGCTAAAAAAAAATTGCCTCCTAATAGTACTGGGGCTCCTGACTGGTTCAGTAGTTAGTACTGCCTCCTAATAGTACTGGGGCTCCTGATTGGTTCAGTAGTTAGTACTGCCTCCTAATAGCACTGGGGCTCCTGACTGGTTCAGTAGTTAGTACTGTCTCCTAATAGCACTGGGGCTCCTGACTAGTTCAGTAGTTAGTACTGTCTCCTAATAGCACTGGGGCACCTGACTGGTTCAGTAGTTAGTACTGCCTCCTAATAGTACTGGGGCTCCTGACTGGTTCAGTAGTTAGTACAGGCTCCTAATAGCACTGGGGCTCCTGACTGGTTCAGTAGTTAGTACTGTCTCCTAATAGCACTGGGGCTCCTGACTAGTTCAGTAGTTAGTACTGTCTCCTAATAGCACTGGGGCACCTGACTGGTTCAGTAGTTAGTACTGCCTCCTAATAGTACTGGGGCTCCTGACTGGTTCAGTAGTTAGTACAGGCTCCTAATAGCACTGGGGCTCCTGACTGGTTCAGTAGTTAGTACTGCCTCCTAATAGCACTGGGGCTCCTGATTGGTTCAGTAGTAAGTACTGCCTCCTAATAGCACTGGGGCTCCTGACTGGTTCAGTAGTTAGTACTGTCTCCTAATAGCACTGGGGCTCCTGACTGGTTCAGTAGTTAGTACTGCCTCCTAATAGCACTGGGGCTCCTGACTGGTTCAGTAGTTAGTACTGCCTCCTAATAGTACTGGGGCTCCTGACTAGTTCAGTAGTTAGTACTGTCTCCTAATAGTACTGGGGCTCCTGATTGGTTCAGTAGTTAGTACTGCCTCCTAATAGTACTGGGGCTCCTGATTGGTTCAGTAGTTAGTACTGCCTCCTAATAGTACTGGGGCTCCTGATTGGTTCAGTAGTTAGTACTGCCTCCTAATAGCACTGGGGCTCCTGACTGGTTCAGTAGTTAGTACTGTCTCCTAATAGCACTGGGGCACCTGACTGGTTCAGTAGTTAGTACTGCCTCCTAATAGTACTGGGGCTCCTGACTGGTTCAGTAGTTAGTACAGGCTCCTAATAGCACTGGGGCTCCTGACTGGTTCAGTAGTTAGTACTGCCTCCTAATAGTACTGGGGCTCCTGACTGGTTCAGTAGTTAGTACTGCCTCCTAATAGCACTGGGGCTCCTGATTGGTTCAGTAGTAAGTACTGCCTCCTAATAGCACTGGGGCTCCTGACTGGTTCAGTAGTTAGTACTGTCTCCTAATAGCACTGGGGCTCCTGACTGGTTCAGTAGTTAGTACTGCCTCCTAATAGCACTGGGGCTCCTGACTGGTTCAGTAGTTAGTACTGCCTCCTAATAGTACTGGGGCTCCTGACTAGTTCAGTAGTTAGTACTGTCTCCTAATAGTACTGGGGCTCCTGATTGGTTCAGTAGTTAGTACTGCCTCCTAATAGTACTGGGGCTCCTGATTGGTTCAGTAGTTAGTACTGCCTCCTAATAGTACTGGGGCTCCTGATTGGTTCAGTAGTTAGTACTGCCTCCTAATAGCACTGGGGCTCCTGACTGGTTCAGTAGTTAGTACTGCCTCCTAATAGTACTGGGGCTCCTGACTGGTTCAGTAGTTAGTACTGCCTCCTAATAGCACTGGGGCTCCTGACTGGTTCAGTAGTTAGTACTGGCTCCTAATAGCACTGGGGCTCCTGACTGGTTCAGTAGTTAGTACTGCCTCCTAATAGCACTGGGGCTCCTGACTGGTTCAGTAGTTAGTAATGGCTCCTAACTAGTTCAGTAGTTAGTACTGCCTCCTAATATTACTGGGGCCCCTGACTAGTTCAGTAGTTAGTAATGGCTCCTAACTAGTTCAGTAGTTAGTACTACCTCCTAATAGTACTGGGGCTCCTGACTGGTTCAGTAGTTAGTACTGCCTCCTAATAGCACTGGGGCTCCTGACTGGTTCAGTAGTTAGTACTGCCCCCTAATAGCACTGGGGCTCCTGACTAGTTCAGTAGTTAGTACTGCCTCCTAATAGTACTGGGGCTCCTGACTCGTTCAGTAGTTAGTAATGGCTCCTAACTAGTTCAGTAGTTAGTACTGCCTCCTAATAGTACTGGGGCTCCTGACTAGTTCAGTAGTTAGTAATGCCTCCTAATAGCACTGGGGCTCCTGACTGGTTCAGTAGTTAGTACTGCCTCCTAATAGCACTGGGGCTCCTGACTGGTTCAGTAGTTAGTACTGCCTTCTAATAGTACTGGGGCTCCTGACTGGTTCAGTAGTTAGTACAGGCTCCTAATAGCACTGGGGCTCCTGACTGGTTCAGTAGTTAGTACTGCCTCCTAATAGCACTGGGGCTCCTGACTGGTTCAGTAGTTAGTACTGCCTCCTAATAGCACTGGGGCTCCTGACTGGTTCAGTAGTTAGTAATGGCTCCTAACTAGTTCAGTAGTTAGTACTGCCTCCTAATATTACTGGGGCCCCTGACTAGTTCAGTAGTTAGTAATGGCTCCTAACTAGTTCAGTAGTTAGTACTACCTCCTAATAGTACTGGGGCTCCTGACTGGTTCAGTAGTTAGTACTGCCTCCTAATAGCACTGGGGCTCCTGACTGGTTCAGTAGTTAGTACTGCCCCCTAATAGCACTGGGGCTCCTGACTAGTTCAGTAGTTAGTACTGCCTCCTAATAGTACTGGGGCTCCTGACTCGTTCAGTAGTTAGTAATGGCTCCTAACTAGTTCAGTAGTTAGTACTGCCTCCTAATAGTACTGGGGCTCCTGACTCGTTCAGTAGTTAGTAATGGCTCCTGACTAGTTCAGTAGTTAGTAATGCCTCCTAATAGCACTGGGGCTCCTGACTGGTTCAGTAGATAGTACTGCCCCCTAATAGCACTGGGGCTCCTAACAAGTTCAGTAGTTAGTACTGCCTCCGAATAGTACTGGGGCTCCTGACTAGTTCAGTAGTTAGTAATGGCTCCTAACTAGTTCAGTAGTTAGTACTGCCTCCTAATAGCACTGGGGCTCCAGACCGGTTCAGTAGTTAGTACTATGTCCTAATAGCGCTGGGGCTCCAGACCGGTTCAGTTGTTAGTACTGCCTCCTAATAGCACTGGGGCTCCTGACTGGTTCAGTAGTTAGTACTGCCTCCTAATAGCACTGCAGCACCTGACTGGTTCAGTAGTTAGTACTGCCTCCTAATAGCACTGGGGCTCCTGACTGGTTCAGTAGTTAGTACTGCCTCCTAATAGCACTGGGGCTCCTGACTGGTTCAGTAGTTAGTACTGCCTCTTAATAGCACTGGGGCTCCAGACCGATTCAGTAGTTAGTACTATCTCCTAATAGCACTGGGGCTCCTGATTGGTTCAGTAGTTAGTACTGCTCCTAATAGCACTGGGGCTCCTGACTGGTTCAGTAGTTAGTACTGCCTCCTAATGGCACTTGGGCTCCTGACTGGTCCAGTAATTAGTACTGTCTCTTAATAGTAGTTAGTACTGTCTCCGAATAGCACTGGGGCTCCTGACTGGTTCAGTAGTTAGTACTGCCTCCTAATAGCATCGGGGCTCCTGACTAGTTCAGTAGTTAGTACTGCCTCCTAATAGCACTGGGGCTCCTGACTGGTTCAGTAGTTAGTACTGCCTCCTAATAGCACTGGGGCTCCTGACTGGTTCAGTAGTTAGTACTGCCTCCTAATAGCACTGGGGCTCCTGACTGGTTCAGTAGTTAGTAATGTCTCCTAACTAGTTCAGTAGTTAGTACTGCCTCCTAATATTACTGGGGCTCCTGACTAGTTCAGTAGTTAGTAATGGCTCCTAACTAGTTCAGTAGTTAGTACTGCCTCCTAATAGTACTGGGGCTCCTGACTGGTTCAGTAGTTAGTACTGCCTCCAAATAGCACTGGGGCTCCTGACTGGTTCAGTAGTTAGTACTGCCCCCTAATAGCACTGGGGCTCCTGACTAGTTCAGTAGTTAGTACTGCCTCCTAATAGTACTGGGGCTCCTGACTCGTTCAGTAGTTAGTAATGGCTCCTAACTAGTTCAGTAGTTAGTACTGCCTCCTAATAGTACTGGGGCTCCTGACTAGTTCAGTAGTTAGTAATGCCTCCTAATAGCACTGGGGCTCCTAACTAGTTCAGCAGTTAGTACTGCCTCCTAATAGTACTGGGGCTCCTGACTAGTTCAGTAGTTAGTAATGCCTCCTAAAAGCACTGGGGCTCCAGACCGGTTCAGTAGTTAGTACTATCTCCTAATAGCACTGGGGCTCCTGACTGGTTCAGTAGATAGTACTGCCCCCTAATAGCACTGGGGCTCCTAACTAGTTCAGTAGTTAGTACTGCCTCCGAATAGTACTGGGGCTCCTGACTAGTTCAGTAGTTAGTAATGGCTCCTAACTAGTTCAGTAGTTAGTACTGCCTCCTAATAGCACTGGGGCTCCAGACCGGTTCAGTAGTTAGTACTATGTCCTAATAGCACTGGGGCTCCTGACCGGTTCAGTAGTTAGTACTGCCTCCAAATAGCACTGCAGCTCCTGACTGGTTCAGTAGTTAGTACTGCCTCCTAATAGCACTGGGGCTCCTGACTGGTTCAGTAGTTAGTACTGCCTCCTAATAGCACTGCAGCTCCTGACTGGTTCAGTAGTTAGTACTGTCTCCTAATAGCACTGGGGCTCCAGACCGGTTCAATAGTTAGTACTATCTCCTAATAGTACTGGGGCTCCTGACCGATTCAGTAGTTAGTACTGTCTCCTAATAGTTCTGGGGCTCCTGACTGGTTCAGTAGTTAGTACTGCCTCCTAATAGCACTGGGGCTCCTGACTGGTTCAGTAGTTAGTACTGCCTCCTAATAGCACTGCAGCACCTGACTGGTTCAGTAGTTAGTACTGCCTCCTAATAGCACTGGGGCTCCTGACTGGTTCAGTAGTTAGTACTGCCTCTTAATAGCACTGGGGCTCCAGACCGATTCAGTAGTTAGTACTATCTCCTAATAGCACTGGGGCTCCTGATTGGTTCAGTAGTTAGTACTGCTCCTAATAGCACTGGGGCTCCTGACTGGTTCAGTAGTTAGTACTGCCTCCTAATGGCACTTGGGCTCCTGACTGGTCCAGTAATTAGTACTGTCTCTTAATAGTAGTTAGTACTGTCTCCGAATAGCACTGGGGCTCCTGACTGGTTCAGTAGTTAGTACTGCCTCCTAATAGCATCGGGGCTCCTGACTAGTTCAGTAGTTAGTACTGCCTCCTAATAGCACTGGGCTCCTGACTGGTTCAGTAGTTAGTACTGTCTCCTAATAGCACTGGGGCTCCTGACTGGTTCAGTAGTTAGTACTGTCTCCTAATAGCACTGGGGCTCCTGACTGGTTCAGTAGTTAGTACTGCCTCCTAATAGCACTGGGGCTCCTGACTGGTTCAGTAGTTAGTACTGTCTCCTAATAGCACTGGGGCTCCTGACTAGTTCAGTAGTTAGTACTGCCTCCTAATAGCACTGGGGCTCCTGACTGGTTCAGTAGTTAGTACTGTCTCCTAATAGCACTGGGGCTCCTGACTAGTTCAGTAGTTAGTACTGCCTCCTAAGAGCACTGGGGCTCCTGACTGGTTCAGTAGTTAGTACTGTCTCCTAATAGCACTGGGGCTCCTGACTAATTCAGGAGTTAGTACTGCCTCCTAATAGCACTGGGGCTCCTGACTGGTTCAGTAGTTAGTACTGTCTCCTAATAGTACTGGGGCTCCTGACTGATTCAGTAGTTAGTACTGTCTCCTAATAGCACTGGGGCTCCTGACTGGTTCAGTAGTTAGTACTGCCTCCTAATGGCACTTGGGCTCCTGACTGGTCCAGTAATTAGTACTGTCTCTTAATAGTAGTTAGTACTGTCTCCTAATAGCACTGGGGCTCCTGACTGGTTCAGTAGTTAGTACTGCCTCCTAATAGCACTGGGGCTCCTGACTGGTTCAGTAGTTAGTACTGTCTCCTAATAGCACTGGGGCTCCTGACTGGTTCAGTAGTTAGTACTGTCTCCTAATAGCACTGGGGCTCCTGACTGGTTCAGTAGTTAGTACTGCGTCCTAATAGCACTGGGGCTCCTGACTAGTTCAGTAGTTAGTACTGTCTCCTAATAGCACTGGGGCTCCTGACTGGTTCAGTAGTTAGTACTGCCTCCTAATAGCACTGGGGCCCTGACTGGTTCAGTAGTTAGTACTGTCTCCTAATAGCACTGGGGCTCCTGACTAGTTCAGTAGTTAGTACTGTCTCCTAATAGCACTGGGGCTCCTGACTAGTTCAGTAGTTAGTACTGCCTCCTAATAGCACTGGGGCCCTGACTAGTTCAGTAGTTAGTACTGTCTCCTAATAGCACTGGGGCTCCTGACTAGTTCAGTAGTTAGTACTGCCTCCTAATAGCACTGGGGCCCTGACTAGTTCAGTAGTTAGTACTGCCTCCTAATAGCACTGGGGCTCCTGACTGGTTCAGTAGTTAGTACTGTCTCCTAATAGCACTGGGGCTCCTGACTAGTTCAGTAGTTAGTACTGTCTCCTAATAGCACTGGGGCTCCTGACTGGTTCAGTAGTTAGTACTGTCTCCTAATAGCACTGGGGCTCCTGACTGGTTCAGTAGTTATTACTGCCTCCTAATAGTACTGGGGCTCCAGACTGGTTCAGTATTTAGTACTGTCTCCTAATAGCACTGGGGCTCCTGACTAGTTCAGGAGTTAGTACTGTCTCCTGGCTGAGGTCCTTACACTGGCTCAGTGGTTATTAGTACCTCCAAGAACCTGTCTTTGAACCCAATTAAAGGGGTACTCCACTGGAAAACATTTTTTTTTTTTTTATAAATGAACTGGTGCCAGAAAGTTAAACAGATTTGTAAATTACTTCTATTTTAAAATCTTTACCCTTCTAGTACTTATCAGCTGCTGTATGCTCCACAGGAAGTTCTTTTCTTTTTGAATTTTCTTTCTGTCTGACCACAGTGCTCTCTGCTGACACCTCTGTCCATTTTAGGAACTGTCCAGAGTAGGAGCAAATCCCCAGAGGAAACCTCTCCTGCTCTGGACAGTTCCTGACATGGACAGAGGTGTCAGCAGAGAGCACTGTGGTCAGACAGAAAGGAAATTCAAAAAGAAAAGAACTTCCTGTGGAGCTAACAGCAGCTGATAAGTACTGGAAGGATTAAGATTTTTTAATAGAAGTAATTTACAAATCTCTTTAACATTCTGGCACCAATTGATTTATTAGTCAAATGTTTTCCAGTGGAGTACCCCTTTAAACATTGTCATAGGATTCCATGTCTTTCTTATGTTTTGGTCCCAGATAACCTTTCTTTATAGGATAATTGGACATCATCTCATCTTCTTCATCTTATGTTGTTCCAGAATATTCCGGAACAGTGCGGCTCATCGGGGCTCAGCGAGCGGCTGCAGCAGCTATACAGCGATGTGATGAGCGCTAGAGAGGAGGCGGGGGCTGCAGGTAAGAGGAAAGGGTTAAAGGGGTATTTCAGTAAAAAAAACTTTTTTTTATATATCAACTGGCTCCAAAAAGTTAAACAGATTTGTAAATGACTTCTATTAAAAAATCTTAATCCTTTCAGTACTTATGAGCTTCTGAAGTTAAGGTTGTTCTTTTCTGTCTAAATCCTCTCTGATGACACATGTGTCTCGGGAACCGCCCAGTTTAGAAGAGGTTTGCTATGGGGATTTGCTTCTAAACTGGGCGGTTCCTGAGACACATGTCATCAGAGATCACTTAGACAGAAAAGAACAACCTTAACTTCAGAAGCTCATAAGTACTGAAAGGATTAAGATTTTTTTAATAGAAGTAATTTACAAATCTGTTTAACTTTCTGGAGTCAGTTGATATATAAAAAAGTTTTTTCCTGGATAACCCCTTTAATAATGGGGGACCCAAAATCAGCCCCTGTCGGTCAGTTGTCTTCTTATAACACAGTGTTTCCCAACCAGGGTGTCTCCAGCTGTTGCAAAACTACAACTCCCAGCATGCCCGGACAGCCTTCGGCTGTCCGGGCATGCTGGGAGTTGTAGTTTTGCCACAGCTGGAGGCACCCTGGTTGGGAAACACTGTTATAACACATGGTCATATACCAGGGTGACGACCGATACTGCTGCCAATACACAGGACACTGCACCCAGCTCTCCCAGGCTCCAGCACGGTCAAGTCTCCCAGTTATAAAAGAAATGGAATATATGGCTACAAACTGGATCAACATGACTTTGAAACTTTTCAAGTAATTTTTTCGCTTAGATTTTATTTTTTATTTTTTTTGACCAAAGACAGATACAGGAAAGAATTTCCACGTCTTCATTTCAAATCATTTTCTATTTTTTACTTACCGTATTTACTTATTGTAATTTATTTTTTATTTCATTTTTGTACATTATTAGGGGGCAGCCATCATGCCTGAGCTGCGTTTAACAAAATTTTAGTGATGTGCGTTACTGCAAGCCCCATGGACAATAGACAAGAGCTGCCCCACTGACATGAATGGGAAATGTTACTGGGCGTGCTCTGTGCCCTTTGCAGGGATCATGCCACAAGGAGGGGGAGGCTGAGCACTAAGCTTCATCTATTGTCTTCTCTATCTCCTGGTGTTGTCACTCAGTACAGTTCCAAAATAGACCTCCAAAAGACCTCACTGAAATATAGCAGCACACCCAAAAAAATCATTGAATCCGATTTTATTAAAGACAAAGAAAAGATTTACAAAAAAACAACAAAAAATTGCACACGTAGTAGTTCATCAATTTGTGACATAAACCACATTAAAAACATTTAAAAAAAATTAAAAACATTTTAAAATAAGCGTCCCAGACCGGAGTAAGCTAGTGTAGATAGTACAAAATAAGGGGGGACGGGGTCACCAAGAACCCCAATCGTTCCGTTGCCTAAATGGCAACTTCCTCAGGGAAGCGGGGTTCTTGGTGACCCCCGTCCTCCCTTATTTTGTTCTTTCTACACTAGCTTACTCCGGTCTGGGACGCTTTAAAAAAAATGTTTTTAATTTTTTTAAATGTTTTTAAAGCATCCCAGACCGGAGTAAGCTGGTGTAGACAGTACAAAATAAGGGAGGACGGGGTCACCAAGAACCCCGCTTCCCTGAGGAAGTTGCCATTTAGGCAAAGGAACGAGAGGGGTTCTTGGTGACCCCGTCCCCCCTTATTTTGTACTGTCTACACCAGCTTACTCCGGTCTGGGACGCTTTAAAAACATTAAAAAAAATTAAAAACATAAAAAATGTTTTTTTTTAAAGCGTCCCAGAACGGAGTAAGCTAGTGTAGACAGTACAAAATAAGGGAGGACGGGGTCACCAAGAACCCCGCTTCCCTGAGGAAGTTGCCATTTAGGCAACGGAACGATTGCGGTTCTTGGTGACCCCGTCCTCCCTTATTTTGTACTGTCTACACTAGCTTACTCCGTTCTGGGACGCTTTAAAAACATAAAAAAAAAATTAAAACTCCGGTCCCAGACCAGAGTAAGCTAGTGTAGACAGTACAAAATAAGGGAGGACGGGGTCACCAAGAACCGCAATCGTTCCGTTGCCTAAATGGCAACTTCCTCAGGGAAGCGGGGTTCTTGGTGACCCCGTCCTCCCTTATTTTGTACTGTCTACACTAGCTTACTCCGGTCTGGGATGCTTTTTAAAAAATGTTTTTAATGTTTTTATTTTTTTTAAATGTTTTTAATGTGGTTTATGTCACAAATTGATTAACTACTACGTGTGCAATTTTGTGTTGTTTTTTGTAAATCGTTTCCTTGTCTTTAATAAAATCGGATTCAATGTTTTTTTGGTGTGCTGCTATATTTCAGTGAGGTCTTTTCTCTATTTTGGAACTGTTGATTTCTATCACTGAGTAGCACCCACACTATATTTATTAGGTTGAGGCACACTATTTTTCTTTTTTGGCCTCTCAGTACAGATCACTATCCAGCAGCCTCCTCCTTATCATCACAGACACAACAGGAAGTCACCGCTTAGTTTTCGGCATAATGTCCAGAATAGAAATGCAAGATTGGAGGATTATTAATATAATTAATATAGACAGTAAAAGGGAGGAATCTCCCCCATAGACCTCAGTGCCTCCCTTTATATCAGTGGTCTCAAACTGTGGCCCTCCAGATGTTGCAAAACTTCAACTCCCAGCATTCCCGGACAGTCAAAAGCCTCTCTGTCTTCTTCAGAGGATCCACACTGTCCCTAAAATGTAAATCAAGGCTTCCCTTTCATCTCTTACCAGTAGTCTCAAACTGTTGTCCTCCAGATGTTGAAAAAGATCAACTCCCAGCATGTCCGGACAGCCGTTGGCTGTCCGGGCATGCTGGGGGTTGAAGTTTTGCAACATCTGGAGGGCCACAGTTTGAGACCACTGCTTTATATAGTGTCCAGGAAAAAAACCCTATATGCAGACCCTATACCCTCCCTATATACAGACTCCAGACCACAAACACCTTGTATACACAACCCCCCTGTATACATACCCCAATACATCCAGATAGGACCTGTCAGGGACTACATTACATGGTGGATGATAGTGTTATATGTGTCACCCGCGAAAATGTATATAGATCATATGCACCTCTCATTGGGATATACATTGTTATTAGATGCAGGAAATGCGCCATCGCATGAAAGTAACAGCCGCAGTTTTGCTGTGACCGACCCTTCAACAACTCAGCAAGATATGGAGGATGGACAGACACATAAACCGGCTCAGGTAGGTGAACGTTACCAGGATGGCAAATTACTACTACATCATTCAGTGGTGGGGGAGGGGCAAACTATCTGCTGGGGCTTCTAACTTCATGGGGAACCAACTACCTACATGAGGTCCTACCTACTGGGGAACCAACTACCCACAGGTGGTCCTACCTACTGGGGCACACTACCCACAGGTGGTCCTACCTACTGGGGAACAAACTACCTACAGGTGGTCCTATCTACTGGGGAACCAACCATCTACAGGTGGTCCTATCTACTGGGGAACCAACTACCTACATGTGGTCCTATCTACTGGGGAACCAACTACCTACAGGTGGTCCTACCTACTGGGGAACCAACTACCTACAGGTGGTCCTATCTACTGGGGAACCAACTACCTACAGGTGGTCCTATCTACTGGGGAACCAACTACTTACAGGTGGTCCTATCTACTGGGGAACCAACTACCCACAGGTGGTCCTACCTACTGGGGAACCAACTACCTACAGGTGGTCCTATCTACTGGGGAACCAACTACCTACATGTGGTCCTATCTACTGGGGAACCAACTACCTACAGGTGGTCCTATCTACTGGGGAACCAACTACCTACAGGTGGTCCTATCATCTGGGGAACCAACTATCTACAGGTTGTCCTATCTACTGGGGAACCAACTACCCACAGGTGGTCCTATCTACTGGGGAACCAACTACCTACAAGTGGTCCTACCTACTGGGGAACCAACGACCTACAGGCGGTCCTACCTACTGGGGGGTAAACTACCTACTGGGGAACCAACTACCTACAAGTGGTCCTACCTACTGGGGAACCAACATCCTACAGGTGGTCCTACCTACTGGGGGGCAAACTACCTACTGGGGAACCAACTTCCTACAGGTGGTCCTATCTACTGGGGAACCAAATACCTACAGGTGGTCCTATCTACTGGGGAAACAACTACCCACAGGTGGTCCTACCTACTGGGGGGTAAACTACCTACTGGGGTACCAACTACCTACAGGTGTTCCTACCTACTGGGGAACCAACTACCTACAGGTGGTCCTATCTACTGGGGAACCAACTACCTACAGGTGGTCCTACCTACTGGGGAACCAACTACCTACAGGTGGTCCTACCTACACAGGGCAAGATACCTACAGGGGTAAACATACGAGGGGAGGGGGTCTAGGTGTGCCCCACAGTAGAAAAAAATCCAGGGGTCAAAAAGGTTGGGAGACACAGCCATAGAGTATGAATAGAGCCGTCTGTTCCTGCCGGGGACATCATTGTCTTGGGACCTTCAACACTTCCTGTAATCTCCCATCCTATGGATAGAGGGTAATAAAGCAGAGATGTGAGTCCCCTGAGATGTGAGTCCCCTGAGATGTGAGTCCCCTGAGATGTGAGTCCCCTGAGATGTGAGTCCCCTGAGATGTGAGTCCCCTGAGATGTGAGTCCCCTGAGATGTGAGTCCCCTGAGATGTGAGTCCCCTGAGATGTGAGTCCCCGGAGATGTCAGTCCCCGGAGATGTCAGTCCCCGGAGATGTCTGTCCCCGGAGATGTCAGTCCCCTGAAATGCCAGTCCCCTGAAATGCCAGTCCCCTGAGATGTCAGTCCCCTGAGATGTCAGTCCCCTGAAATGTCAGTCCCCGTTATAAATCTTCTGACATGTCATTGAGATGTTGGTGAAGAGTCCTCCACTTGTGATGACATCAATGTGACTCCCTCCACTTGTGATGTCATCAATGTGATTCCCTCCACTTGTGATGTCATCAATGTGACTCCCTCCACTTGTGATGTCATCAATGTGACTCCCTCCACTTGTGATGTCATCATTGTGACTCCCACCACTTGTGATGTCATCAATGTGACTCCCTGCACTTGTGATGTCATCAATGTGACTCCCTGCACTTGTGATGTCATCAATGTGACTCCCTGCACTTGTGATGTCATCAATGTGACTCCCTGCACTTGTGATGTCATCAATGTGACTCCCTCCACTTGTGATGTCATCATTGTGACTCCCACCACTTGTGATGTCATCAATGTGACTCCCTGCACTTGTGATGTCATCAATGTGACTCCCTGCACTTGTGATGTCATCAATGTGACTCCCTGCACTTGTGATGTCATCAATGTGACTCCCTGCACTTGTGATGTCATCAATGTGACTCCCTGCACTTGTGATGTCATCAATGTGACTCCCTGCACTTGTGATGTCATCAATGTGACTCCCTGCACTTGTGATGTCATCAATGTGACTCCCTGCACTTGTGATGTCATCAATGTGACTCCCTGCACTTGTGATGTCATCAATGTGACTCCCTGCACTTGTGATGTCATCAATGTGACTCCCTGCACTTGTGATGTCATCAATGTGACTCCCTGCACTTGTGATGTCATCAATGTGACTCCCTGCGCTTGATGTGATGTCACTGTATGATGTCATCAGTGCTGTTGCTCTTGCTGTGCACTTCTCTACTGTTTCCACAGGGCAGGTGGATGCAGAGATTTGGGAGAAGCTGTGAAGCACTTTGCTCGGCTGATCACACAGCGGGGACGCGGTGACCTCCCAGATCCTTTGATCTGATTCCCACTACTGTCTTGTGACCTCCTGCGCTCACTGTATGGGACCAGTCAGGTCACTGAGCTCACGAGACACAGACAAGGGGCCAACGTCTCCAGGCTGCACAGGAGAGCTGCGGAGGAGACCCCTCTGAGATCACATATTATGGGGCAGTGGTGACAAATCCTGGGGATCTGTATGGAAGGGGTATTCATGGGAAGATGCTTTAGATCAGCATTTCCCAACATTGTACTCCCAGCTGTTGCAAAACTACAACTCCCAGCATGCCCGGACAGCCGAAGGCTGGGAGTTGTAGTTTTGCTGGAAACATTTTTTATTAGCTTTCTTTTTCTGTGCCTATTACATTGAACCTTCTATTGATCTTTATTGATGTGATCAGAAGTCATTGATCCTTTATCGGAGTATATAGTGGATATATAACACCTGGTATATATCTTGTCTTACGCAGGCCCCTCCGGATGACGTCCTCTCCCTCACCCAGCGCCCCACCATTGTAGTATCCAAGGCCAAGAAGAGGAAAGCTAAGGGACTGTTCACATGACGTGCGCCGCAGCGTCTCCCGCCTCCTGTCATTCATTCTCTGCAGACAACAGGTTTCCATCTGATAAGCTGTGGCCCCCTAGTGGTGAAAATGCAGATCACGCCCCCACCTTGTAAGGTTCTTGTATCCTGCTCTGGGAATCTCATTTTACACTTTTTTTTTTTTTTATAAAGATGATCAATAATAATAAATGTTTTTTTTTCTATCAGATCTCTTCCTATTCATTTGTACGGAGCAGTATGAGATGTTCTGCAGCAGTAGCCTGCAACAGTCTGCAGGCTGCATGTTTTCTGCAAGCTGCAGTTATTATATTGACTATTCATGTAATGCTGTAGAATGGTTTTCCCACCAGTGTGCCTCCAGTTGTTGCAAAACTACAACTCCCAGCATGCCCGGACAGCCAAAGGCTGTCCGGGCATGCTGGGAGTTGTAGTTTTGCAACAGCTGGAGGCACGCTGGTTGGAAAACACTGCTCTGATCAGTGGTATTTAAATGTGGGGCTGCAAACAACAACACTGGCTGACAGGCTATGCTAGGAGTTGTAGTTCTACAGCTGGATTGCTTCAAAGTCATCTAGACACTAAGGAGATAATTTTGGGAAGCTTCTCTCCATTTTACATCAAAACCTTAAATTTTATATAGAATTTTTCCCTATAGACTTCTTACAAACCCCAAAGCTGCATAAACATCTCATTACATTCTGCAGCAACAAAGTCCACAGCAGCACAGAGTATTTTAAAAGAGAAGAGTCATTCAGAATCAGTACAGGATAAGTAATGTAATGTATGTACACAGTGACCTCACCAGCAGAATAGTGAGTACAGCTCTGGAGTATAATACAGGATATATCTCAGGATCAGTACAGGATAAGTAATGTAATATATGTACACAGTGACCTCACCAGCAGAATAGTGAGTACAGCTCTGGAGTATAATACAGGATATAACTTAGGATCAGTACAAGATAAGTAATGTAATGTATGTACACAGTGATCTCACCAGCAGAATAGTGAGTACAGCTCTGGAGTATAATACAGGATATAACTCAGGATCAGTACCTCTGAGGACTCTGTAGCCAATCGTAGCCCAGGAGGCTCCTATAAAGGGGGCTGCTGAACCATAACTCCTCCTCTTTCTTGACTCGACGTCATAGCCGACTCCGTATAGCCGAACACCAACTCCGTCTCGACTCCACCTCTTCATGACGGACAAGAAGAACCAAACGCCAGTGCATGACCAGCTTCGGGACAGACATCCTCTGGAGAACCGAACAGTAGAAAAACGTCCCAACGGGGACCACAGGAACAACTCAGCCGCTGACACCCAGACACCGGCGATCTTCAGTATCCTGAAACCAGAAAAGAAAAGAACACCATAATAGGGTTGGGCGGGAGGGAAGATACTCGCCTCCTGTCTTCATATAACTAATATTTTCCGTCACAAGCTAGGAAAATCTAGATTTATATATCAGACAGGAGGCTCGTATCTTATGCAAGTTCAAAGCTACAACAAGAAACATCACAGACATGACATAATGTAGAGCAGAGTTAACCCACGGTAGATAGGACCGACATGGATACATGAGACTCCGGTCTGAAATAAAAACGTCTAAAAGTCATCTCTGACGCCCAATCCGCAGCTAAGAGCAGATCTGAAAGAGAGCCCCCAGAAGCAACAACTTTAGTGGCCATCGCTCCCCTGGAGGAATGCGCACCGAAAAGAGAGATATCTATCCCCGCCATCTCCATGGCGGACCGAACCCACCGGGCCAAAGTAGCCGAGGACACCGGTAGGTGGGGTCGGACATAGGAAATGAGGAGCTGAGAGGAAACTTCTGACCGTAAGCTCGCCGTCTGTGTTTCGTATGCTTGGAGGCACCGAACTACGCAGAGACGAGGATGCTCGGGTAAAAAAGGATAACAGACCGAGTGAATTCCGGTCTTGGTCCTACGAACGACCGAAAACCGAACGCCCTCTGGCGAAAATTGACGCCTGGATACATCCAATGCTTTCACGTCCGATACCCGTTTTATGGAAACCAGACATAAAAGGACGGTCAGCTTGAAGGATAGAAGCCGTAAAGAAAGGCCGTCATTATCCGCCCAAGTGGAAAATAATTCCAGGAGCTTGGAAACATCCCAAGTGGCCTGGTACTTGGGACGCGGGGGTCGTTTAAACTTAATGCCCCTCAAGAGGCGGCACACCAGAGGGTGCTTGCCAACAGGCAAGGCGTCTACAGGACAATGGTAGGCTGATATAGCCGACCGATAGACATTAATGGATCTAAAAGATTTCCCTGATTCAAAGGAATCCGCTAAGTAGTTGACCACTACGGGCACAGAGGCATGAATTGGATAAATCTGTCGTTGATCACACCAACGGACCCAGAGTCTCCAGACCGATCGATATGCCGATCGAGTCCCGGGGGCCCAGGCCAGGGCAAGGAGATCCCTAGCTGATTTTGAAAGGTCATTATCTGACTCTGAGACCCCGAAACCAACCACGCGAGGAGAGGCAGGTTGCCCTCCAACACCAGAAGGTGGAGACCCTTGGTCGGATTGGTGAGAAGGTGAGGGAAATGAGGAAGCAACCGGGGATAGTCGATCGCCATCCCAAGAAGGAGGGGAAACCACGGTTGCGTCGGCCACCAGGGAGTTATGAACGCAATTGTCGCCCTCTGGTTCGCCACGTGAAGGAGAACCCTGGGAATCATTGGGAACGGTGGAAACGCATAATGCGTTCACTCCGGACAGCGTTGCCGAAACGCATCTACCCCGCAGGCCTCCGGTTCCGGCCTCCAACTGTAGAAGTGGGGCAACTGGTGGTTGAGGCGGGAGGCGAATAGGTCCAAGCGAAATGGACCTCAGAGTCGTTGCAACGCCAGAAAATTGGCCAATCCAATTTCCAATCGCTGGCATCGATCAGGTAGCGGGAGTTCCAATCCGCCACCGAGTTGGAAACCCCCGGAATATATTCCGCCACTGGTACAATGTCGCGGAGAAGGCAGAAGTGCCAAAAATCCTTCGCGATATCCGCCAGGACTTTTGACCTCGAGCCTCCCAAGCGGTTGACGTATTGAACCGCTGTCACATTGTCCATGCGCAACAACACGCAGCAATTGCATACGTGTGGTAAGAAACTTCTGATGGCGAAAAACGCCGCCAGGAGTTCTAGCGCATTGATGTGCAACAGAGACTCCTCTGTGGACCATGTCCCTCCTGTGGAGGACACCCCGCACCGAGCGCCCCAGCCCTTCCGGCTCGCATACGACTCTATGATGAAATCCGGGCTGGAATTGAAAATGGTCTTGCCGTTCCACTCGACGGCATGTCGAAGCCACCACTGTAATTCCTCCGTGACCTCCGGACAGAGGGGTACCTTGTCCGCATATCTGAGACCTTGTCGAAGGTGCATAGCTTTTAGTCTCTGGAGGGCCCGGTAGTGGAGTGGGGCCGGAAAGATAGCTTGGATGGAAGCCGCTAGGAGGCCCACCAAACGAGCCAGGGTGCGTAGTGAAACGCGACTCTTGCGAAGCACAGCCCTGATTTCCTTTGAATGAGGGCTAGCTTGGACGTGGGGAGCCGGAGGACCGCCCGATTGGTATCTACCAGAAAGCCCAGGAACTCCATTTCCTGGGCCGGGGCGAGAACCGACTTCTCGTGATTGATCAGGAATCCCAAGGTCTGTAACAGAGAAACTGTCCACTCCATATGGGTAATGGCCTGATCTCTGGAGCGAGCCATGATAAGCAGATCGTCCAGATAAATAATCATCCGTACCCCTCTGCTCCGTAGATATGCCACCACGGGTTTCAGCAGTTTGGTGAAGCACCATGGGGCGGAAGATAGGCTGAAGGGGAGGCAAGAGAATTGCCACATGCGACCTCTCCAAAGGAAGCGGAGAAACCGTTGAGACGAAGGGTGAATGGGTACGGTAAGGTAGGCGTCCTTCAAGTCCACCTTTATCAGCCAATCTCCCGGCCACAAGAGGTCCCGAAGGAAGTGGATCCCTTCCATTTTGAAGTGGCGGTACACCACATGTTGGTTCAAATTTCGGAGGTTTATCACTGGGCGGAAACCGCCACTCTTCTTCTTGACTAAGAAGAGGTTGCTGATAAACCCCGGGGAAGATGGAAAAACTTCCACTATGGCTTTTTTGGTCAATAATTCTTTTACCTCGTTGTCTATGAGAGCAACGTTGAGAGCTGAAAAGTTTATGGGGTGTGGAATTATGTCCAACTCCGGAGGGGAGTGGAACTCTATCCGGTAGCCTGTCGTGCCTAAAATCCATGCGTCTGACGTAATTGCAGACCAACCATGGATAAAATACTTCAGCCTGCCTCCTACCGGGACATGAGACTGAGAGAGGAGGGGTGTACTTACCAGCCGACGGACGGGATCGGGGGTAGCCTCTGGCACCGCGTCCTCCCCATGGCCTCCCTCTAGGAGGGAAGAACAGTGTGGGTTGCGCCACTGGGAGCGGGTAGGAGGGAGGAGCCTGGAGCTCTGGGTGGTGGCCTACAGTAATTCGATCGGCCGGCAGATCGGCCCTTATTTCTGCCGGCCCTGGCAAAAACCTTGGCTGGGGCCCCTGACTTCAAGGACGATTGGGCTTTGTCCAAGGAAGTAAATAACCCCACAAACTTGTTAATATCTTTTATGAGGGTGTCCCCGAAAAGCATACCCTCGGCCGAGGGACCCGGTTCAGATTCAGCTAGATGGGATAGCTGGGGGTCTAATCTCATGAGGATGGACCTACGCCGCTCGGTCGCACAGGTGGTATTGGCTGCTCCGAGCATGCAAATGGCCCTTTGGGTCCAACCTCTAAGCTGATTGAGATCTACTGGTTGGCTGGATGCAGCCGACTGC
The DNA here is from genome assembly GCF_029499605.1 of Hyla sarda. Classification (NCBI taxonomy): domain Eukaryota; kingdom Metazoa; phylum Chordata; class Amphibia; order Anura; family Hylidae; genus Hyla; species Hyla sarda. The sequence goes on along the minus strand of NC_079196.1, from coordinate 16,692,036 downwards.
TCCGACAGGTCTAAGATCTTAGTCAAAGGTCCCAGAAGGTCTAGTATACGGTCTTGTATGGATTTAAAGGAGCGTTCAATGCCCTTTTTTGGGAATTTCCCATTTTTTGTCAGATACTTCATGAGTATCGGGTCAACCTCCGGGGTGACAACTACTCTCCTCGGTATGGAGGGTCTAGGGCATTCTGCCCTCAATTTATTTCTATTTGCCCTCTCAAGTGGTCTTCGGGTCCAATGTTCTACAAAGTTGGACACCTGTTAGAGAGGGTAGCCCTTCTGGGTGTCCCTCCTGGCGGTCTAGGGGAAGTGTGTGTGGCCATTAGGTTCCGCACCTCCCTGCAAACACCCCGGGTACTCCTGCTTTGGCAGGGTACCTACCGTTATCGGCTCTGCGGGCAGATACCTTGGCTAACGCCAAGGGGGATGCCGGGAGCATTTGTGGTCCCCTAGTAGCTTCGGCGAAAAGGGACATTGAACCTGGAACCTCGCAGGTACCTTTTGGTCCGGAGGTGAAGGGTAAGGTTTGTTGGGGGGCCTCTCTCCTATCGGAGAAGTGCTTGCGATAGACCGCATCCTTTGTGCACTTTTTTTAGTGTAACACGTTTGCACTTTTTTTGCACTTTGGGTGAATCGAGAGCACGTTCCTCGGCTTTAAAAAAAAAAATAAATAAATAAATAAAATAAAAAACTGTGGGAGAGGGGCCCAATCTCCGGAGCGGGGATGTGAGATCGCCTCCGGGTCGAAGAATGGCTCCCCGAGGGAATCCAAAATAGGGTCACCCTGGGTCTCAGGGTTAACATTATTGGGTAACGTCACTGTCCCACCTTCCTCATCATTATAAGCAGACTCTGCAGAAGACTCAGAGCTAGCGGACGAATCTTCGTCAGTGGAGTCCACATATGAGTCAGGCTTGGCCCGCCTAGCGGATCTGTGCCTCTTATTAGTTGTCTCCTCGAGGCCCGAGGGTCGTAGAGAGTCTGGAAGTAGTGTGGGTTGGCAGGCCCTGGTGGGGGCTGCCTGGAGCATGGATTGATCTTCCCCTGCCGGGGAGTCGTAAGCAGGCATCAAATGCTTGCGTTTGTGGGAGGATTTCCCTCTTTTAAGTGCCGGATCAATGGCAAAGAATGGCGGCACTGAAAGGGTCGGTACCGTTTGCTGAGAGCCGGATGGCAACGCAGCGGACGCCAATGCCGCCTGAACTGATTTACTGATCAGTTCTTGGATTTGTGCCGCATTCATGAATTGAGTAGCCTCGCCTGTGGATGGTAAGGCGTTTGAATTGGCTTCCTCAGACATACTTGATTATGGTAGTACACAGTAGTAATCAGTAGATGTACTGTTAATATGTATCCAGGTATGCCCTAGTTCTAACAGGGAGATCGCCTTAAGGATGCTACACCAGGGGGCCGCTAACTAGCGCTAAAGTAGGGTAAAAACCTGCTGAAAAGTCCGTGGCAAAGTTCAGGCTCCTTTCCTCCACACCGTACGCGCTGGACTGAGTGATGCGGTGGGAGTTACAGAGGAGGCTGAGATCCCAGGGGCGTAGTCTCGCGAGACTACGGCTCCCCTGAGTTGTGATAGGCTGAAACGCAGCGCTTCTCGTTCCGCCCGCCCCCTAGTGCGCGTCAGACGCGCGCGAAGGCCAGGAGCGGCGGGAACGAAGCGAGGAAGAAGGAGGGCTAAGATGGCGCCCTTTAAAAAGGGGGACGGTAGCAAGAACGCTCAGGTGAGTAGAGCAGGGCGGGTGGGGGGAACGCTGTCGCAACAAGTGCCGCATTATGTGTTATTGAAAATGAGACAATAACAGGGAACTATAAAGATAGATAAAAATAAATAAAATAAAAAATACAATAAAAATAGAATAGAAATAAAGATAGACCTCTGATAACCCACAAGCGGGTGCGGAGGTACCTCACACTCTTGAAAAAGCCAGTTCCTACTGGCGAAACGTTGAGTCAGAGGATAATAGATTTTAGCTCAATCCCGGTCTTTGAAATTGATTGGACCCCGGAGATGCGTGATGCCAAGTCTGTAGACAGCATCAGAGCAGAATACTGCAAACACATCTCTGCGGTCATTACATCCAAGCATAGCATGCTATAGAACTGAAATAGAACAAATAAGGGATTGTAATTTTAATCACACACTGCCACCTGATGGCAAATGAGCACCTTTAATTATTAGTTGAAAAAGATTAAAAGTTAAGTTTTAGACCGGAGGGTCTTTATTCAGGGTTAAATACAGAAGCTAGACACTTTAAAATGGAAATGTAAAGCATCTGTATGACCTAGTGAGTAACATATAGAAGCATTATTTATTTCCCTGATGTGACAGGTACGCTTTAAAGGGGTACTCCACTGCCCGAGCGTTTGGAACATTTTGTTCCGAATGCTTGGTGTGAGCGGCGGGGGTCGTGACGTTATTGCCACGCCTCTTGTGATGCCACCTCATGCCCCCTCAATGCAAGTCTATGGGAGGGGGCGTGGCAACCGCCACACCCCCTCCCATAGACTTGCATTGAGGGGGGCGTAGTTTGACATCACAAGGGGCGTGGCCATGACGTCACAACCAAGCGTCGGAATGAAGAGATAAAATAGATAAAATATAGAAAGGGAGGCGGGATACAATCACATAGAAAGATATTGTGTAAGGTTACGGGAAATGATGTAAAAAATAATGTAAAAAATAATAGATGGGTTTTAACGGGTCAAATTGTGTGAATAATGGAAAATAAGCAAAATGTTTAGTTTTAAATGTATAAAAAAATAATAATAAAAATGTTATAACAAGAGGAGAAAAAACATATTGAAAAATATATCATCTACAGCGCCTTGCGTAAGTTTTCACCCCCTTGGACTTTTTCTATATTTTTTATGGTATATCCACAGATTCAAATTTATTTATTTGGGATTTAAAGGGGTACTCCGGTGGAAAACTTTTTTTTTTCTTCTTTAAATCAACTGGTCCAAACATTTTTTAACAAAATTGTAATTTACTTCTATAAAAAAAAAAAAATCTTAATCCTTCCAGTACTTATTAGCTGCTGAATACTATCGAGGAAATTATTTTCTTTTAGGAACACAGAGCTCTCTGCTGGCATCATGAGCACAGTGCTCTCTGCTGACATCTCTGTCCATTTTGAGAACTGTCCAGAGTAGGAGAAAATCCCCATAGAAAACATAAGCCGCTCTGGACAGTTCCTAAAATGGACAGAGATGTCAGCAGAGAGCACTGTGCTCGTGATGTCAGCAGAGAGCTCTGTGTTCCAAAAAGAAAATAATTTCCTCTGTAGTATTCAGCAGCTAATAAGTACTGGAAGGATTAAAAGGGTTATCCAGGAAAAAACTTTTTTAATATATATATCAACTGGCTCCAGAAAGTTAAACAGATTTGTAAATTACTTCTATTAAAAATCTTCATCCTTTCAGTACTTATTAGCTTCTGAAATTAAAGGGGTATTCCAGGCCAAATTTTTTTTTTATATATATAAACTGGCTCCGGAAAGTTAAACAGATTTGTAAATTACTTCTTTTAAAAAATCTTAATCCTTCCAATAGTTATTAGCTTCTGAAGTTGAGTTGTGGTTTTCTGTTTAACTGCTCTCTGATGACTCACGTCCCGGGAAACGCCCAGTTTAGAAGCAAATCCCCATAGCAGACCTCTTCTAAACTGGGCGGTTCCCGAGACAGGTGTCATCAGAGAGCACTTAGAAAGAAAAGAACAACCTTAAAGGGGTATTCCGGGCAAAACCTTTTTTTATATATATCAACTGGCTCTGGAAAGTTAAACAGATTTGTAAATTACATCTATTAAAAATATCTTGATCCTTCCAATAGTTATTAGCTTCTGAAGTTTTCTGTCTAACTGCTCAATGATGATGTCACGTCCCGGGAGCTGTGCATGATGGGAGAATATCCCCATAGGGACTGCACAGCTCCCGGGATGTGACATCATCATTGAGCAGTTAGACAGAAAACTTCAGAAGCTAATAACTATTGGAAGGATTAAGATTTTTTTTTAATAGAAGTCATTTACAAATCTGTTTAACTTTCCAGAGCCAGTTGATATATATAAAAAAAGTTTTGGCCTGGAATACCCCTTTTAAGGTTGATCTTTTCTGTCTAAGTGCTCTCTGATGACACCTGTCTCGGGAACCGCCCAGTTTAGAAGAGGTCTGCTATGGGGATTTGCTTCTAAACTGGGCATTTCCCGAGACAGGTGTCATCAGAGAGCACTTAGACAGAAAAGAACAACCTTAACTTCAGAAGCTCATAAGTACTGAAAGGATTAAGATTTTAATAGAAGTCATATACAAATCTGTTTAACTTTCTGGCACCAGTTGATAAAAAAAAAAAAAAGTTTTGAACCGGAGTACCCCTTTAATGTTATAGACAAAGAGAACAGCCCATCATGCGGAAGTGGGGAAATATATAACATAGATTTCAAAATTATTTACTAAGAAAAATCTGAAAAGTGCTAAACGCTTATATATTTACCCCCTAACAAAGACCTGGTGCCCCCTATTGTCTCCACGAGTCACATGATTAATAAATAGGCTCCACCTGTCTGAAATATAATCATAGTACAAATACACCTGTTCTATAAAGGCCTCAGAGTTTGTTAGAGAGCATTAGTGATCCAGCAGCTGCATGAAGACTGAGGAGCTCACCAAACAGGCCAGGGACACATTTGTGAAGAAGCATAAAGCAGAGGTAGGTTATTAAAAAAAATGTCACATGTTGTATCAAATATCAAGTGTTTAAAGGGGTACTCCGGTGGAAAACATATTTTTTTTATTTTATTTTTTTTAAATCAACTGGTGCCAGAAAGTGAAACAGATTTGTAAATGACTTCTATTAAAAAATATTTACCCTTCCAGTACTTTTTAGTAGCTGTATGCTACAGAGGAAATTATTTTCTTTTTGAATTTCTTTTTTTTTTTGGGTCTTGTCCACAGTGCTCTCTGCTGACACCTGATGACCGTATCAGGAACTGTCCAGAGCATGAGAAAATCCCCATAGCAAACTCATGCTGCTCTGGACAGTTCCTGACACGGACAGAGGTGTCAGCAGAGAGCACTGTGGACAAGACAAAAAAGAAATTCAAAAAGAAAAGAATTTCCTCTGTAGCATACAGCTGCTAAAAAGTACTGGAAGGGTAAAGATTTTTTTTTTTTTATAGAAGTCATTTACAAATCTGTTTAACTTTCTGGCACCAGTTGATTTAAAAAAAAAAAAAACAATAGTTTTCCACCGGAGTTCCACTTTAACATCTCTCGGAGCACCATAAAATCCATCATGAGAAGATGGTAAGAATATGGCACAACCGCAAACCTACCAAGACCATCCACCCAAACTGACAAGCTGGGCAAGGAGAACATTATCACAAAGGCAAGCAGTAGGGTTGCCACCTTTCTTGCAAAAAAGATACCGGCCATGCTAATTTGCATAATTAATTATATATGCGTGACATCACAGGATACACATATACGGGGGAAATTTTGTCCTATTCTGACCCCTATAACTTTTTTATTTCTCCTTATACCTGTATGAGGGTAATTTTTTTGCGCCCCGATCTGTAGTTTTTAACAGGACCATTTTTGTTTTGATGTGACGTTTATTAAATTTGGGAGTTGCAGGTAGTTACTAACTACAACTCCCAGCATGCCCTGATGCAGCCTGGGGCTCAGAAGCCTTAAACTGAAAATAGTTGACGCTCACAAAGCTGGAGAAGGCTATGTCAATATCCTCTGTTCGGAATGTAATTAAGAAATGGCAGTCATCAGGAACTGTGGAAGTTAAAGCAAGATCTGGAAGACCAAGAAAAATATCAGACAGAAGAGCTTGCAGGATTGTGAGAAAAACAATTCAAAACCCACGTTTGGCTGCACAATCCCTCCAGAAAGATCTGGCAGACACCGGAGTTGTGGTACACTATTCCACTATAAAGAGATACTTGTACAAATATGGTCTTCATGGAAGAGTCATCAGAAGAAAACCTCTTCTACGTCCTCACCATAAAAATCTGCGTTTGAACTTTGCAAATGAACATATAGACAAGCCTGATGCCTTTTGGAAACAAGTTCAGTGGACCGATGAGGTTAAAATGTAACTTTTTGGCCAGAATGAGCAAAGGTACGTTTGGAGAAGAAGGGGAACAGAAATTAATTAAAAGAACCTCTGTCCAACTGTTAAGCATGGGGGGATCAATCATATTTTGGGGTTGTATTGCAGCCAGTGGCACAGGGAACATCTCACGAGTAGAAGGAAACATGTATTCAATAAAATTTCTGCAAATTTTGGATGCTAACTTTATGCCATCTGTGAAAAAGCTGAAGTTAAAGAGATGATGGCTTCTACAAATGGATAATGATCCTAAACACACCTCAAAATCCATGGGGGATTACATCAAGAGGCGTAAACTGAAGGTTTTGCCATGGCCTTCACAATCTCCTGACCTCAAGATAATTGAAAATCTATGGATAGACCTTAAAAGAGCAGTGCCTGACAGACAGCCCCGAAATCTCAAAGAACTGGAAGACTTTTGTAAGGAAGAATGGGCAAAGATACCTCAAACAAGAACTGAAAGACTCTTGGCTGGCTACAAAAAGCGTTTACAAGCTGTGATACTTGCCAAAGGGGGCAGTACAAGATTTTAACTCTGCAGGGAGCACAAACTTTTGCAGACACCTTTTTTGTTTTCTGTTATTTTGAAAGTGTAAATGATGGAAATAAAATCTAACTTTTGTTGACATATTATAAGAATGTCTAATCTGTAATTTGATGCCTTTTGGAGATTTTTCCATCTTTCCTTGGCTTCTTTATGTACATTAATACAAATCTCATATCTATCTATCTCATATCTATATTTATCTCATATCTATCTATCTCATATATATATATATATATATATATATATATATATATCTCATATCTATCTATCTCATATCTATCTATCTCATTTCTATCTATCTCATATCTATCTATATATCTATCTATCTCATATCTATCTATCTCATATTTATCTATCTCATATCTATCTATCTATCTCATATCTATCTATCTATCTCATATCTATCTATCTATCTATCTATCTCATATCTATCTATCTCATATCTATCTCATATCTATCTATCTCATATCTATCTATCTATCTATCTCATATCTATCTATCTCATATCTATCTATCTATCTATCTATCTATCTCATATCTATCTATCTATCTATCTATCTATCTCATATCTATCTATCTCATATCTATCTATCTATCTATCTATCTATCTATCTCATATCTATCTATCTCATATCTATCTATCTATCTATCACATATCTATCTATCTCATATCTATCTATCTATCTCATATCTATCAATCTCATATCTATCTAGACAAAAGCAAAAAGTGGCTGCAGCACTTAAAATGCAGTGAAAAAACAGGCGGCAGCTTTATTCCATGTAGTAATACAGATGCAATGTTTCTGCTGCATTTTTCAAGCATATAAAGAGACTAAAAGCAGCAGTATATATAGGATCACATCTAACATGGGGCGGATTACAGTGTAATTGACAATAAAACATAAATCAATGTATGATTCAGAGACAATAGACAATAAAGTGTCCAGGACAGGACAACATAACAGAAATTATGCCAGGATCCAACTCGAGACATCAATGCCAAAAATCGAAACTATTTTGGACAATGCATTGGAATGTAATTTGATAGAAAAAGTTCTCTACAACTACTTGTTTGTACCACATCCCATCATACCCCTGTTGTATCTATGACCTAAGATACACAAGGCACTGGTAACCCCCTCCCCCCCCACCTATAGTTTCTGGCCGGGGATCGGTTACCAGTCACTAGATCCTATTTATGAGATTAGTCCAACTTCCTTCAGGAAATGTCATATATTACTATTGCACCTTCACCACCTTTGAAGTTCCATTTCATAAGATTTTTCCTGTTCCAAAACTGCCAAAACTGACTTCATCCTTTCACTCCTTGAACTCATTCTAATAACAATTATTTTTTTATTTAATTATGTTTTTTTATTTACAGACCTCTGGCACTGCCATGGGCACCTACGTGACGCCCACTTACGTGAATGTGTACATGGCGGTGCTAGAGGACACTTACATTTATGCGTCCCACCCCTCCAGCCATGTTCTTTATTGATGATATTTCTTCTCATTTGGACTGGTACCATGGGCGTAGGAACAAGGGGGGATGAGGGGGACAGATTCCCTCCCCCCCCCCAAGGAATTCATGCGGGGGGACCAATGATGAAGGGATCCCCCCACCAGCTGCCACCACTCTAAAAGCCCAGTGCATGCTGGGAGCTCCCTGCACGCCAAAGAGGAGAAGCTGGCAGGGACAGTCACAAATGACTTTAGAATATGGCCAATGTTAAGCTCATGGTAGGTAGGTGTTGGGGGGGGAGATAACCTGGGCAATCCAAAGGGTCCTCCTGGACAGCTTTAGGTCCACACTTACAATTCCAAATCTTACATAAATCGCTGTAAAATCGTGACAAATTTGCAGCGGTTTGCACAAAATTGCCAAATTGCTGCAAAATGCAGTTGTGTGAATGTGGACCTTAACCTGTTCAGGCTGCACAAAGCCTTTGGAACTTACATTCTATCTGCCAAAACCTGTCCTAACATCATTAGGAAGGTCCTGGCAGATAGAATGGACAGAGGGGTCTAAAGAGGACAGAGTGATCTGGAGAGGACTTAAAGGGGTACTCCACCCCTAAACATCTTATCCCCTAGACAAAGGATAGGGGATAAGATGTCTGATCGCGGGGGTCCCGCCACAATATAGCATGCGGTACCCACCTGTTTCTGCTCCGGAAGCGCTGGAGGGTCTTGGTCCCGACCACGGGAATGGAAGATTGTGATGTCACGACTCCGCCCCCGTGTGACATCACGCCTGCCCCCTCACGGCCCTTCCCATAAAAATGCTTTTGATCAAAGCGACTGACGGTCGGATAGGCGTGGTGCGAGGTACACGATGCAGCCACCCCCTGTATGTCAGCGCTGGGACCGCTGTTTGATTGACACACAGGTCCCAGCGCATGCGCCATCAGCTAATTTAATATGAGCGCCGCTGCATGTCATCCAGCAAGCACTCGCTCCCGCCGCCATCTTCCTCCTCAGTGCGCCTCTACAGTTTTAGCTGGATGACACGCAGCGGCGCGCACGTTAGATTAGCTGAAGGGCGCATGCGCTGGGACCAGTGTGTCAATCACACAGCGGTCCCAGCGCTGACATACAGGGGGTGGGAGTGGCGGGGGCGGGGCATCACGTACCTCACGCCACGCCTATCCGACCATCAGTGGCTTTGCTCAAAAGCATTTTTTGGGGTCATGAAAGCCGCCAAATATTAGATAAAAACATTGCTGTACAAACCACCTGCACAGGACAAAGGCTGCAGGTTATTGCACCCAGATTTCATGACAGTTTAATAAACATTGCGATATTGAATATATCTGAATTCCATTCCCGACCACTACCATCATACCGGAGGTACACTTACCTTAGGGACCAACTGTTTAAGTCGGATGTCTCTTTAAAATAGAGTTCTTAAAAGTACCTTACGGTAAAAAATAAAGGCTCCTCCCTGTGCCATCAATGCATAAATTGTAATGAGATGATTAAGGTGTCTGGGGTGTTACAATGGTGAATGAAGGGTCTGGTGGTATTAACACTTGGTTGTCGTGACGCCAGGGTGCGGTATAGGGTGCTTAATAGTAATGTTCCTGCCGCCAACCGTCCCACAAACGGCAGAAGTTACAGCAATAATGAAAGATCCAGTTTTTTTGAGGCTGTACAGGTGATCCCCGATGCGGTCAGAGGGTATGTGGCGTCCTCGTGGCCGTGGTAATGCGCATAAGTACCTGGGGCTTAGCGGATGCCGTATAAGTGCAATAGCTGTATTCCAATATAGAGGCTGGATATATGTGGCGTTAGTAGCTAACGCCACATATATCCGGAGTATACTTAAAGGGTTACTCCGGCGCTTAGACATCTTATCCCCTATCCAAAGGATAGGGGATAAGATCCCTGATGGCGGGGGTCCCGCCGCTGGGGTCCCCCCGTGATCTTGCATGCCGCACCCCGTTTATAATCAGTCCCCGGAGCATGTTCGCTCCGGGTCTGATTACTGTCGATCACGGGGCGTCAAGGCTCCGCCCCATGTGACGTCACACTCCGCCCCCCTCAATGCAAGCCGTAGGCTTGCATTGAGGGGGGTGGAGCGTGATGTCATACGGGGCGGAGCCTTGACGTCACAACGCTCCGGCCCCGTGATCGACAGTAATCAGACCCGGAGCGAACATGCTCCTGGGACTGATTATAAACGGGGTGCGGCGTGGATAGAGGATAAGATGTCTAAGCGCCAGAGTACCCCTTTAACATTGCTACTGTTTGCTCATAAACTCTGCTTGTATACCAGACATTGCTACATTGTTACCACGCAATAATTGTTACATTGTTGCCAACGGATACCGCTCATTCTACATACACGAGCGCCACTATTTTATTCTTACAGGCTGGAATATCCAGACGTGTGGCTTTTATATTGATTGTATTTTATTATACATTTTTACATTTTTATATTATAATGTATTCTATGCTATCTATGTCATTTTATAATTTGTTAAATTGTATTTTGTGTCCCCGCTGACCCACAAGGGCCCGTCAGGGAGCACATTACATATTTTAAACAATTGATTAATAAATGTCTATCCCGTATTCAAGATCCTGAGCCTCAATTTTCCTTCTAATCAGATTTGTAAATTACTTCTATTAAAAAAAAAATCTTAATCCTTCCAGTACTTATTAGCTGCTGAATACTACAGAGTAAATTCTTTTCTTTTTGGAACACAGAGCTCTCTGCTGACATCACAAGCACAGTGCTTAATCCTTCCAGTACTTCTTAGCTGTTGAATACTACAGCGGAAATTCTTTTCTTTTTGGAACACAGAGCTCTCTGCTGACATCACGAGCACAGTGCTCTCTGCTGACATCTCTGTCCATTTTAGGAACTGTCCAGAGTAAAAGAAAATCCCCATAGAAAACATATCCTGCTCTGGACAGTTCCTAAAATGGACAGAGATGTCAGCAGAGAGCACTGTGGTCATTATGTCAGCAGAGAGCACTGTGTTCCAAAAAGAAAATAATTTCCTCTAATTTTTAATAGAAGTCATTTACAAATCTGTTTAACTTTCTGGCGCCAGTTGATTTACAAAAAAAAAAAAAAAAAAAAAAAAAGTTTTCCACCGGAGTACCCCTTTAAATGGATATTCGATTTGCAATCACTTTGTCCAAGGGGTTTGAAAGTTGACTTTAGTGTTACTCCCCAAATTTTCTTTTTTTCTCTTTTTCAGTCTGGCAATTAGGTTGACGGACAGGAACCTCACCGTGTTTTTCTATTTTTTACTATTAAATCTGTTTTATTATTGTCTGTACTATTTGTACTTTAGAGACAGCTGTTAGAGATGAGCGAACTTACAGTAAATTCGATTCGTCACGAACTTCTCGGCTCGGCAGTTGATGACTTTTCCTGCGTAAATTAGTTCAGCCTTCAGGTGCTCCGGTGGGCTGGAAAAGGTGGATTCAGTCGTAGGAAAGAGTCTCCTAGGACTGTATCCACCTTTTCCAGCCCACCGGAGCACCGGAAAGCTGAACTAATTTATGCAGGAAAAGTCATCAACTGCCGAGCCGAGAAGTTTGTGAGGAATCGAATTTACTGTAAGTTCGCTCATCTCTAATAGCTGTCTCCCAATATGATACATGCCCTTGTACTATGAACACAACTTTGATGATCCCCTTAAAGGGGTACTCCAACCCTAGACATCTTATCCCCTATCCAAAGGATAGGGGATAAGATGTCCGATTGCGGGGGTCCCGCCGCTGGGGACCCCCACATTATCGCATGCGGCATGGAGGGTCTGAGTCGTGACGCCGGGAACGGAAGTCCGTGACGTCAGGACTCCGCCCCTGTGTGACGTCACGCCCGTCCCCTCAATGCAAGTCTATGGGAGGGGGCGTGACGTCACACGGGGGCGGAGTGCTGACGTCACGGACTTCCGTTCCCGGCGTCACGACTCAGACCCTCCAGCGGTTCCGGTGAGAACACAGGTGGGTGCCGCATGCAATAATGTGGGGGTCCCCAGCGGCGGTACCCCCGTGATCAGACATCTTATCCCCTATCCTTTGGATAGGGGATAAGATGTCTAGGGTGGGAGTACCCCTTTAATGAGTGTCGCACATACATTTGTACATCTCCTTATCTGTTGTTCATTTTCTTAGGAAACTTTTTGATCTTATTTCATTTGATTCTTTTTATTGGTCACTTTCCTTTTTTCACATTATATATTTTATTATTATTTTTATTATTATTATGATTATTTTTCGTTTTTATAATAATTTTTTTAGTTTTTAGTATTTTTTTTTTAATATTTGGTTTTGACTATTTTTATGGTCATTCATTAATTGGCAACACCACCTGCTTTTGGTCTCTATTTGGACCCTTGTAAGTACTATTTGTTCTGTGAGAGTGGCTTCCCGCGGCCCACGGCCAGGATTTTTATTTCAGGTGACAATGTCCTGCATCACACATGTCGCCGAACGTACGGTTGAGTACAGTATTTCCGCATCCACCAGAGCAGTAAATTCGTGCATAGGCTTTAAAGGGCTTATCCAGGAAAAAACTTTTTTTTTAATATATCAACTGGCTCCAGAAAGTTAAACATATTTGTAAATTACTTCTATTAAAAAACATCTTAATCCTTTCAGTACTTATGAGCTGCTGAAGTTGAGTTGTTCTTTTCTGTCTAAGTGCTCTCTGATGACACGTGTCTCGGGAACTGTCCAGAGTAGAAGCAAATCCCCAAAGCAAACCTCTTCTACTCTGTGCAGTTCCCGAGACAGACAGAGATGTCAGCAGAGAGCACTGTTGCCAGACAGAAAAGAACAACTCAACTTCAGCAGCTGATAATTATTAGAAGGATTTCGATTTTTTAATAGAAGTAATTTACAAATCTGTTTAATTTTCAGGCGCCAGTTGATATATAAAAAAAAGTTTTTTCCTGGAATACCCCTTTAACTATACTCCAGATATAAACTCACTCTTACCTGTTCGTACAATGATGGGCACCTACATTAGAGATGTTGCCAATTACTTGATTTCATGTGTTTATTTTACTTTTCTTTTTATTTATAATTTTTTACTTATTTTACTTCTTTATTTCATTTATTTTATTTTTTATGTTTTATTTTTCTATTTTTATTGAGTTTTCCACTTGTATGACCTTTCATATTTTAGTTTTTCATATATTTCTACCATCTAAAAAACTTTTTAAATTAAAAATGTCCCCATTTTTTCTTTTCTTTGCTTTTTTTTTTTTTTACTTTTCTTTATTTTTTTTATTATTTCTCTATTTTATACTCTTATGTTCTCCTCTATTCTGTTTACTAGTTGTTGATTTTTTATTACCGTATTTATCGGCGTATAACACGCACTTTTTAGGCTAAAATTTTTAGCCTAAAGTCTGTGTGCGTGTTATACGCCGATACACCCCCAGGAAAGGCAGGGGGAGAGAGGCCGTCGCTGCCCGCTTCTCTCCCCCTGCCTTTCCTGGGGTCTAGAGCGCTGCTGTCGGCCCTTCTCTCCCCCTGGCTATCGGCGCCGCTGCCCGTTCTGTCCCCCTGACTATCGGTGCCGGCGCCCCATTGCCGGCGCCGATAGCCAGGGGGAGAGAAGCGGCGCCGACAGCCAGGGGGAGAGAAGGGGCAGTGGCACCCATTGCCGGCGCCGCTGCCCCTTTGCCTCCCCCATCCCCAGTGGCATAATTACCTGGGTCGGGTCCGCGCTGCTGCAGGCCTCCGGCGTGCGTCCCCTGCATCGTTGCTATGCACGGCGCGGTGCACTGATGTCATGCGCCGCAGCGCATAGCAACGACGCAGGGGATGCGCGCCGGAGGCCTGCAGCAGCGCGGACCCGACCCAGGTAATTATGCCACTGGGGATGGGGGAGGCAAAGGGGCAGCGGCGCCGGCAATGGGTGCCACTGCCCCTTCTCTCCCCCTGGCTGTCGGCGCCGCTTCTCTCCCCCTGGCTATCGGCGCCGGCAATGGGGCTCTAGACCCCAGGAAAGGCAGGGGGAGAGAAGCGGGCAGCGACGGCCTCTCTCCCCCTGCCTTTCCTGGGGGTGTATCGGGGTATAACACGCGCACACACGCACCCTCATTTTACCATGGATATTTGGGTAAAAAACTTTTTTTACCCAAATATCCTTGGTAAAATGAGGGTGCGTGTTATAGGCCGGTGCGTGGTATACCCCGATAAATACGGTATTTAATTATGTCACTATTCCCTTTTATTTCACTTTCTAACATTCACGGCCTGCATTTTATTATAGAGCTTTGACACCATTTACACTCACATTCACTCTAGTGTTTTCATCATGTTCATCAGGTTCTCAAGCACCTGAGCGCGCATGGATATGTGAGCTTTCCCTTTAGTAAGATGGCCACTTATATAAACATGTAAGCTCCAGAGCTGCACTCACTATTCTGCTGGTGGGGTCACTGTGTTCATCAGTGTTTCCCAACCAGGGTCCCAAGTGTTGCAAAACTACAACTCTGGAGGCTGGCGAGATCCTGTATTATACTCCAGAGCTGTACTCACTATTCTGCTGGTGAGGTCACTGTGTACATACATTACATTACTTATCCTGTACTGATCCTGAGTTATATCCTGTATTATACTCCAGAGCTGTACTCACTATTCTGCTGGTGAGGTCACTGTGTACATACATTACATTACTTATCCTGTACTGATCCTGAGTGTACATACATTACATTACTTATCCTGTACTGATCCTGAGTTATATCCTGTATTATACTCCAGAGCTGTACTCACTATTCTGCTGGTGAGATCACTGTGTACATACATTATATTACTTATCCTGTACTGATCCTGAGTTATATCCTGTATTATACTCCAGAGCTGTACTCACTATTCTGCTGGTGAGGTCACTGTGTACATACATTAGATTACTGATCCTGTACTGATCCTGAGTTATATCCTGTATTATACTCCAGAGCTGTACTCACTATTCTGCTGGTGAGGTCACTGTGTACATACATTACATTACTTATCCTGTACTGATCCTGAGTTATATCCTGTATTATACTCCAGAGCTGTACTCACTATTCTGCTGGTGAGGTCACTGTGTACATACATTAGATTACTGATCCTGTACTGATCCTGAGTTATATCCTGTATTATACTCCAGAGCTGTACTCACTATTCTGCTGGTGAGATCACTGTGTACATACATTACATTACTGATCCTGTACTGATCCTGAGTTATATCCTGTATTGTACTCCAGAGCTGTACTCACTATTCTGCTGGTGAGGTCACTGTGTACATATATTACATTACTTAGCCTGTACTGATCCTGAGTTATTTCCTGTATTATTATACTCCAGAGCTGTACTCACTATTCTGCTGGTGAGGTCACTGTGTACATACATTAGATTACTTATCCTGTACTGATCCTGAGTTATATCCTGTATTATACTCCAGAGCTGTACTCACTATTCTGCTGGTGAGGTCACTGTGTACATACATTAGATTACTGATCCTGTGTTATATCCTGTATTATACTCCAGAGCTGTACTCACTATTCTGCTGGTGTGGGTCACTGTGTACATACATTACATTACTTATCCTGTACTGATCCTGAGTTATATCCTGTATTATACTCCACAGCTGTACTCACTATTCTGCTGGTGGGGTCACTGTGTACATACATTACATTACTTATCCTGTACTGATCCTGAGTTATATCCTGTATTATACTCCAGAGCTGTACTCACTATTCTGCTGGTGAGATCACTGTGTACATACATTACATTACTTATCCTGTACTGATCCTGAGTTATATCCTGTATTATACTCCAGAGCTGTACTCACTATTCTGCTGGTGAGGTCACTGTGTACATACATTACATTACTGATCCTGTACTGATCCTGAGTTATATCCTGTATTATACTCCTGAGCTGTACTCACTATTCTGCTGGTGAGATCACTGTGTACATACATTGCATTACTTATCCTGTACTGATCCTGAGTTATATCCTGTATTATACTCCTGAGCTGTATAATTTTGTCCAGACCATATTTGGAGTTTGGTGACATTATGTCCAATTTTCTTTTTTTCCTCCCCTTTTTTGGATTAGTTCCAATACACAAAAAGGGAATAAACGTGTTACTGCAATCCTTTTCTTTGAGAAATTTCTGTCTACAAAAATGTCAGGGGTGCAAACATTTATCCCCATGACTCTATCTATCTCTCATATCAATCTCATATCTATCTACAGTGGGGATCAATAGTTTGGGCACCCCAGGTAAAAAATTGTATTAATGTGCATAAAGAAGCCAAGGAAAGATGGAAAAATCTCCAAAAGGCATCAAATTACAGATTAGAGATTCTTATAATATGTCAACAAAAGTTAGATTTTATTTCCATCATTTACACTTTCAAAATAACAGAAAACAAAAAAATGGCATCTGCAAAAGTTTGGGCACCCTGCAGAGTTAATATCTTGTACTGCCCCCTTTGGTAAGTATCACAGCTTGTAAACGCTTTTCGTAGCCAGCCAAGAGTCTTTCAATTCTTGTTTGAGGTATCTTTGCCCATTCTTCCTTACAATAGTCTTCCAGTTCTTTGAGATTTCTGGGCTGTCTGTCAGGCACTGCTCTTTTAAGGTCTATCCATAGATTTTCAATTATATTGAGGTCAGGAGATTGTGAAGGCCATGGCAAAACCTTCAGTTTACACCTCTTGATGTAATCCCCTGTGGATTTCGAGGTGTGTTTAGGATCATTATCCATTTGTAGAAGCCATCCTCTCTTTAACTTCAGCTTTTTCACAGATGGCATCAAGTTAGCATCCAAAATTTGCTGAAATTTTATTGAATCCATTGTTCCTTCTACTCGTGAGATGTTCCCTGTGCCACTGGCTGCAATACAACCCCAAAGCATGATTGATCCACCCCCCATGCTTAACAGTTGGACAGAGGTTCTTTTCATTAAATTCTGTTCCCCTTCTTCTCCAAACGTACCTTTACTCATTCTGGCCAAAAAGTTAAATTTTAACCTCATCGGTCCACAGAACTTGTTTCCAAAATGCATCAGGCTTGTCTATATGTTCATTTGCAAAGTTCAAACGCTGATTTTTGTGGTGAGGACGTAGAAGAGGTTTTCTTCTGATGACTCTTCCATGAAGACCATATTTGTACAAGTATCTCTGTATAGTGGAATAGTGAACCACAACTCCAGTGTCTGCCAGATCTTTCTGGAGGGATTGTGCAGTCAAACATGGGTTTTGAATTGTTTTTTTCACAATCCTGCGAGCTGTTCTGTCTGATATTTTTCTTTGTCTTCCAGATCTTGCTTTAACTTCCACTGTTCCTGATGACTGCCGTTTCTTAATTACATTCTGAACAGAGGATATTGACATCTGAAAACGTTTTGCTATCTTCTTATAGCCTTCTCCAGCTTTGTGTGCGTCAACTATTTTCAGTTTCAGATTTCTAGACAACTGCTTAGAAGAACCCATGGTGCTGATTGTTGAGGCAAGGTCAGATGAGTCTGGGCATTTATAACCTTTGAGATTGACATCACCTGGTCTTCCCAGATGATGATGGAGAACAATCCATGACACTGGCAGGTCTCAGCTTTGCAAAGGGGGCAGTGCATGCTATAAATTCTGCAGGGTGCACAAACTTTTGCAGACACCATTTTTTTGCTTTCTGTTATTTTGAAAGTGTAAATGATGAAAATAAAATGTAACTTTTGTTGACATATTATAAGAATGTCTAATCTGTAATTTGATGTCTTTTGGAGATTTTTCCATCTTTCCTTGGCTTCTTTATGCACATTAATACAAATTTTTACCTGGGGTGCCCAAACTTTTGATCCCCACTGTATATATCTATCTCATATCTATCTATTTATCTATCTCATATATATCTATCTCATATCTATCTATCCATCTCATATCTATCTATCTTATATCTATCTATCTATCTATCTCATATCTATCTATCTCATATCTATCTATCTATCTCATATCTATCTATCTCATATCTATCTATGTATCTCATATCTATCTATCTATCTATCTCATATCTATCTCATATCTATCTATCTATCTCATATCTATCTATCTATCTATGTCATATCTATCTATCTCATATATATCTAATCTATCTATCTATCTCATATCTATCTATATATCTATCTCATATCTATCTATCTATCTATCTATCTCATCTATCTATCTCATATCTATCTATCTCATATCTATCTATCTATCTCATATCTATCGATCTCATATCTATCTATCTATCTATCTATCTATCTATCTATCTCATATCTATCCATCTCATCTATCTATCTCATATCTATCCATCTCATCTATCTATCTATATATCTATCTATGTCATATCTATCTATCTATCTCATATATATCTAATCTATCTATCTATCTATCTATCTCATATCTATCTATCTATCTATCTATCTCATCTATCTATCTCATATCTATCTATCTATCTCATATCTATCTATCTCATATCTATCTATCTATCTATCTATCTATCTCATATCTATCCATCTCATATCTATCTATCTATCTATCTCATATCTATCTATCTATCTATCTCATATCTATCCATCTCATCTATCTATCTATATATCTATCTATGTCATATCTATCTATCTATCTCATATCTATCTATCTCATATCTATCTATCTATCTCCTATCTATCTATCTATCTATCTATCTATCTATCTATCTATCTATCTATCTATCTATCTATCACTGATTATTCTGCTTCCCCACCTTAATCCATCATATTGTTATAGACCTTTCTTTGTATATTGTTCTTTCTCTTTTCCCTCATATATATCTGTATACAGTGTTCCCCCATAGGTATATATATATATATATATATATATATATATATCTGTATACAGTGTTCCCCCATATATATCTGTATACAGTGATCCCCCATATATATCTGTATACAGTGTTCCCCCATAGGTATATATATATATATCTGTATACAGTGTTCCCCCATATATATCTGTATACAGTGTTCCCCCATAGGTATATATATATATATCTGTATACAGTGATCCCCCATATATATCTGTATACAGTGTTCCCCCATAGGTATATATATATATCTGTATACAGTGTTCCGCCATAGGTATATATATATATGTGTATACAGTGTTCCCCCATAGGTATATATATATAAATATATATATATCTGTATACAGTGTTCCCCCATAGGTATATATATATATATATATATATATATATCTGTATACAGTGATCCCCCATATATATCTGTATACAGTGTTCCCCCATAGGTATATATATATATATATATATATATATATCTGTATACAGTGATCCCCCATATATATCTGTATACAGTGTTCCCCCATAGGTGTATATATATATATATATATATCTGTATACAGTGTTCCCCCATAGGTATATATATATATCTGTATACAGTGTTCCCCCATAGGTATATATATATATATCTGTATACAGTGATCCCCCATATATATCTGTATACAGTGATCCCCCATATATATCTGTATACAGTGTTCCCCCATAGGTATATATATATATATATATATATATATATCTGTATACAGTGTTCCCCCATAGGTATATATATATATATATATATATATATATATATATATATATATATATATCTGTATACAGTGTTCCCCCATAGGTATATATATATATATATATATATATCTGTATACAGTGTTCCCCCATAGGTATATATATATATATATATATATATATCTGTATACAGTGTTCCCCCATAGGTATATATATATATATATCTGTATACAGTGTTCCCCCATAGGTATATATATATATATCTGTATACAGTGTTCCCCCATAGGTATATATATATATATATATATATATATATATATATCTGTATACAGTGTTCCCCCATAGGTATATATATATATATATATATATATATATATATATATCTGTATACAGGCCTGTGTGTGACTTGTGTCAGATTCCTAGAGCCCTGACTTGTTAACCCCTGAGGGCCCGGCCTGTTAACCCCTGGTTAGGATGTTATTGTTGGCAGCGGCGGAGGGTTCGCCTGGGGTTGCACATAGTGACTGCTGCGCGCTCCTCCACTATGGCCGCCGCCCCACCCTGCTAATTTGTCACTTTTTTTTTATCGAGTGGTTTTGGGGGAGCCAGGCTGGTGTAAAGGCGTCTTTGATAAACCCCGGAGTATTTTTAGAATGGGGATAACAAGGGCAGTGAATGAACAAGGCTGCAGAGAGTCCGTCTAGCTCCTGGCGGGACCTGGTGTCCCCATCTTTCATTAGTGCCCCCCCCCCCCCTCCTTCTCGGTTGGAGACAGCACGACTGGCACTGAGGGGCTTGGATGTAGCGTACGGGGGGCACCACAATGCAGAGGTCACGGAGGGTTTTATTAGGGTTAAACCGCAGTTTATTATTAGCTGTCGCTGGATCAGGGTCGCCTGTTAACCCTTTCTTACCTGTGAGGTGGATAAAATGCAAAGATGTCTGAGGTGCGTCATCCTTGTGCAGTGGTCTTCAAACTTTGGGCCTCCAGCTGTTGCATAACTACAACTCCCAGCATGCCTGGACAGCCGTTGGCTCTATACTGAAGTTCTATATGAAAGGTGTTTAACCTACGACTCTCCAGCTGTTGAAAAACTACATCTCCCAGCATGCCTTGACCGTCTTTGGCTCTATACTAAGGCCATATATCAAGGGTGTCCAACTTGTAGCCCTCCAACTACAACTCCCAGCATGCCCGGACAGCCGTTGGCCCTATACTGATGCTCTATATCAAGGGTGTCCAACCTGCAGCCCTCCAGCTGTTGCAAAACTACAACTCCCAGCATGCCTTGACTGTCTTTGGCTCTATACTAAGGCTGTATATCAATGGTGTCCAACTTGTGGCCCTCCAGCTGTTGCAAAACTACAACTCCCAGCATGCCTTAACCGTCTTTGGCTCTATGCTAAGGCTGTATATCAAGGGTGTCCAACTTGTAGCCCTCCAACTACAACTCCCAGCATGCCTTGACTGTCTTTGGCTCTATACTAAGGCTGTATATCAATGGTGTCCAACTTGTGGCCCTCCAGCTGTTGCAAAACTACAACTCCCAGCATGCCTTAACCGTCTTTGGCTCTGTACTAAGGCTGTATATCAAGGGTGTCCAACCTGCAGCCCTCCAGCTGTTTCAAAACTACAACTCCCAGCATGCCCGGACAGCCAACGGCTGTCCGTGCATGCTGGGAATTGTAGTTTTGCTACAGCTGGAGGGCCGCAGTTTGGAGACCACCACCCCAGTGCAGAGAATTTTGATATGGGTATCAAGGTCTCTCAGCAGCACAGAGCATTTCAGGGATGGAGTCACACAGCAGCACAGAGCATTTCAGGAATGGAGTCACACAGCAGCACAGAGCATTTCAGGGATGGAGTCACACAGCAGCACAGAGCATTTCAGGAATGGAGTCACACAGCAGCACAGAGCATTTCAGGATAAGAATGCATGGATCAGGGATGTGCACAGACATTTTAAGGGGCAGGGCCTGAAGGGAAAAAAGGGAGCTTCTCATAATTATTTATTTAAATTGTGGTGTCCCGGTACCGTATTTCATACTGTACCTTTGTAGAGGTCCCCATAGTCAGAGTTGCTAGGAACGTCGGGGTCCCTCTTCTATAGTATTCCCCTTGTCACCCCTTAGTTAGTTCATATTTATATAAATATAAATTTGTATATATTCAAATGCCTTCCTGTTCAGCAGGACTTGCGGGTCATGTGATTGGGTTCAGAACTCTATGGTTTTGCTAAAGGACCTTTGGAGGCTCCCGTGACGTGTTCACCCACAATGCAATGTAACGGTGAGTGACAGTTGCTATGGACCAATCCAAAACAGCCGGCCCCTGCCCATATAAGGGACCCGCGCCATCTTGATCCCTCTCTTGGGTTGCTGACTCTGGAAGAGGTAGGACCTCCGCAGCTTACAAGACAATTTACTAGGCCAAAGCCTTGCGGCCTCGGCCTCTAACATAGTCGATAGACTAAGCAATTCCCCTCTACTCATCGCAAGATCACTGGACCTAAACGCATCCTTAAATCCAGCGGATCGATGCTACAAAATCCCTAAGAAGCTAAACTGAGCTTATCTGATCCCAACCGACTGTCAATCGCTGCTCAGCTATATCTATAGAGACTCTGTTATCTGGACTGATACTATTACTACATGTACAGAAATTCTTCAGTAAAAGTTCCTGCAAGTTTTCAGTTAACAGCGGTTGTGGACAATCCTTCATTTCTGCTTCACCTATTGCTCTTGGGAAGGGTGGCAATAGGCCTATCAAGAAACACAGCATTTAACCCTCACCCTGGCATCACGAGTGACAAGGGTTAACAGTGCCCTTTATTATCCTGAACCGAAACACCCTAACTACCCTACACCCCCACAAGGCTTTATCCCCCAAAGTTACCACAAAATGCCCACATAATGATGCCCCACTGCCCAGTGTCAAAAGTGCAGGGGCTCAAGCCCCCTTTCTTGTCAATGTGTGCACGTCCCTGGCATGGATGCTACAGGACTGGATATGTCATGGTGCGAGGGTTGGATACAGACAAGTAGGAATTGACAGACTAACATTACATAAATGAAGGGCTCCCCCAGCAGCACAGAGTATTTCAGCAGAGGAGTGGGCTAATCTTGTAGGAAGTCAGCGACCAAGAGTGGCATGGTGGAAGGAGCAGTGTCCACAACAGCGCAGAGTATTTAAAGGGGTACTCCGGTGGAAAACATTTTTTTTTTTAAATCAACAGGTGCTAGAAAGTTAAACAGATTTGTAAATGACTTCTATTAAAAAATCTTTACCCTTCCAGTACTTTTTAGCAGCTGTATGCTACAGAGGAAATTCTTTTCTTTTTGAATTTCTTTTTTGTCTTGTCCACAGTGCTCTCTGCTGACACCTCTGTCCAGAGCAGCACAGGTTTGCAATGGGGATTTTCTCCTGCTCTGGACAGTTCCTGATATGGACATCAGGTGTCAGCAGAGAGCACTGTGGACAAGATAGCAGGTACTGATGGCATTCTCCGTCAGAGGTACGTCTCCAGCTATATGAAAGGCGACAGAAGCCAGGTGAGACCTTGAGAGCGTATGCTGTAGCCCTACAGAATGCCCTAGAGACTGTTCAAAAACTAGATGGCAATAAGGTGTTAATGGACAGATTTATTGATGGGGCTCATAATAAGTGGGACAAAGCCCAGCTGAGAATGTTAGAGGTTCAAAAACCCAACATGTCCTTCCCCGCTTTCAAAAGACTGACTATCCAAGTGATTGCGTCCGGGACTGAATTAGAGGAAGTTTGTGCTCCCCTTACACCTGCTCCAGAGCCACTAGGGATGGCAGCCAGATCTATACTCCACCATCACTAGCCCCTGCCCCAGTGTCCTCTACTTTGCCAGTCACTGCAGAGTGTTAGGCAGGACATTGAACAACTGACTAAGGCTGTGAAGGAGCTTGCCATCCGGGCCGCTCCACCTGACCGTGATCCGCCTCTGCCTAGAAAACCTGCCCCTGCCCCTGCCCCTGCTCCCCACAATTTCAATTACCACAATCCTCCGTCCAATAGACCCTCGGGGACTCAAACACCCTTTTGCACTTACTGTAACAAATCAGGACATTGGAAAATGCAGAGCTGGGATTTAAACGAATTTCCCCATAGGCTACGGACCGGCCCTAAGGAAAACAGTCATCAGGTCCAATCCCCGAACGACCTCAGCCAGGACTCTCACTTTATGTTGCCTCCTGCCCCTTTGTAAAAGTTATTGTAGAAGGTGTTGGAGGCATTGATAGATACAGGGTCACAAGTGTCTACTATACCTAAAAGTGTTTTCTATCAGCATCGGGATGCTAGTTTATTGTGTGAGCCTGATGATGTTAACTTCAGAGTAGTTGTGGGTAATGGGCAACCAGTCCCCAGACATGGATATTGGGAGCCAACCATTCATTTGGGAGAGCATGTACTTACCAGACAGGGAGTGATTGTAACTAATGTGACGGATAAGGGGTCTGCTGAGTTTATATTGGGGGATGAACATTATGAAGAATTATTTCACTGAAGTGTTAGATGCCTTGCATGCCTCTCCCCTATATGTCCCCTTCAGGACAGGGGGCTGTGCAGCACCACTTGAAAGTTCTACAGGCGTAGCAGAAGTTTGTCAACAAGCAAGGTGAAATCTGCAGAGTACAAGTTCAAGACATCAGGTCGATGACCTTACAACCCAACACGGAGACCATCATCTGGTGTCGTACACATCCCGGAGTCAAGAATAGGGACTATCAAGCCCTGCTGGAACCTATGCAATTGGAAGATCATCCTCTTGTCCGAGCTGCGAGAAGCCTTGTCACTGTCACCAACGGGAAAATCCCGGTGCGGTTAGTAAACCTGTCTGATTCTGCTACTATCTTACCAAAATACACTCCTGTAGCCCAGCTGTATGTCCTGGAGTCGAAGGACATTGTGACAGAACGACTGGTGGCTCGACAGCGTTCAGCTCAAGTGGCCGAAGGATCCGGTGTGAGCCCTCCAGAGCCCTGGTGGGCGCAACTCCAGGTTGGAGATGACACTACCCCA
Organism: Hyla sarda; assembly: GCF_029499605.1. Lineage (NCBI taxonomy): Eukaryota > Metazoa > Chordata > Amphibia > Anura > Hylidae > Hyla > Hyla sarda. Next base: position 16,667,251 of record NC_079196.1, on the reverse strand, counting down.
AGGGACCAAGTAAATGGAATCATCAATGTTGCCAAGAGGTACCATGAGGCTTTCAGCAAGCACCCCACAGACTTCGCGCAGACTTCAATGATCCAGCACCGAATCCTCACAGGTGACAGCCCACCTATCAAGGAAAGACACCGTCCGGTTGCGCCCGGCATGTATGAGACTGTCATGAAGATGCTGGCCAACATGAAAGAGGCAGACGTAATCCAGGAAAGTCAGATCCCCTGGGCGGCACCACTTGTTCTAGTCAAGAAAAAAGATGGAAAGATCTGCTTCTGTGTCGACTACAGGAAATTGAACAATGTCACACATAAGGACGCTTATCCATTGCCAAAGATTGAGGAGTCACTCACAGCCCTCGGGTCGACCACTTACTTCTTCTCCCTGGACATAACCAGTGGATATTGGCAAGTGCCCATGGCCGTGGAGGATAGGGAGAAGACCTCCTTCGAGACACCCATGGGATTGTTCGAGTTTAAAAGTATGCCGTTTGGGATGAGCAATGCCCCTGCTACGTTTCAGCGTCTGATGGAAAGGTGCCTGGGCCATCTGAATATTTAAAGTGTCCTATTGTATCTGGATGATGTCATTGTATATTTCAAGTTCTACCAGGAACACCTTAGCCGCCTGTCAGACGTCTTCCAAGTCCTGATCAAGCATGGGCTGAAGATCAAACCATCAAAGTGTCACTTGCTCAAACCTCAAGTCCACTACTTGGGTCATGTTGTCAGCGCAGAGAGAGTCCAGACTAATCCTGAAAAGGTGGAAGTTGTTAAGAACTGGCCAACCCCGTGCACAGTGAAAGTTGTCAGGAGCTTCCTGGGGTTTGCCGTCTACTACCGCCATTTCATTCCCCACTACGCACAGATTGCAGAACCCCTCACAGCTCTCTACTGGGGTACAGCAAAGGAGAACTACAATGGAAGACCTGTTGAATGGGCCGAAGAGCAAAAGATGGCGTTTCGAACTGTCAAGTCTGCTGACAGAACCCCCCATCTTGGCGTATCCAGACTACAGTTTGCCGTTCCGGCTGTATACTGATGCCAGTTTGGAAGGTCTGGGAGCTGTCTTGGGCCAAGTCCAGGAAGGGCAAGAGCGAGTAATTTCCTATGCCAGTCGTAACTTGCCAGGAGCAGAGAAGAGCCATGTGAATTACAGCTCATTCAAGTTGGAACTTCTCGCCCTGGTGTGGGCCGTGACCGAAAAGTTCAAAGACTATTTGGCCCGCATGCCATTTACTGTCTACACGGATAATAACCCATTGGCCCACCTGAACACTGCCAAGTTGGGTGCCATCGAGCAGCGTTGGGCTTCAAGATTAGCCAATTACAGTTTCACAATCAGCTACAGAAGCGGCAAATTGAATGTCAATGCCGATGTACTGTCTAGGATGACCCCCGGCAAAGAACCCCCTGTCGAAGATGTGTGGGAAGACGTGGAGATGCCCCCATTCTACCAACGGTTCATGACCCAGAATGTTGTGACCATCCTCATGGACAGTGAACCCAGGTCCAAAAAGCTCAAAGAAGAACTGTACACCTTGAAGACTCTTCACAACGAAAGTAGAGTCATGGGGGGTCTGTTGGACTAACTTCTGGCAAAAACGTGTACGCCAGGCCAAGTGTGACTACGAGCTAAAATGTCTGTGGCGACAGAGGGAGCGACTGTTTGTGCACAAAGGACTGTTGTACAGAAATTCTTTGTACCCGGTCTCTGGTGATCGACTTTATCAGATTCCGATTCCCCAAATAGACACAGCGATGGTCCTCAACGCATACCATGATCAGTTGGGGCACTTTGGAGTCCACAAGACCAAAGCTATTGTCAGGGGAAGATTCTATTGGATCGGAATGCGGAGCAACATAGAGGAATGGTACAGGAAATGTGCTGCCTGTAACGTCACCAAGAATGTGCGCAAGGATGCAAGAGCACCCCTCCGTTCCATCCAGAGTGAAAGGCCCAACCAGTTGGTCGAGCTAGACCATGTCAAGTTTTCTCCTACCCGGTTCGGGTACACCTATGCTTTCACTATGGTGGATCACTACTCTAAATGGGTTGTCGTTGTCCCCGTCAAAGATCTCACAGCCAAGACAGCGGCCCAAATGTTCTACTCCAATTGGGTGCAAACCCTTGAGTGTCCGGAGTCTGTCCTAACGGACCGTGGAATGGCCTTCGAGGCCCAACTCTTCCAAGAGCTGTGTCAATTCCATGCCTGCAAGAAACTCCGGACTACTGCTTACCTCCCCCAGGGGATCGGGCAATGTGAGCGCATCAATCAAGTCTTTATCCACATGTTGCGAGCAGCTTCCATTTCAAGACAAGAAGAGCGGCCACGACTGCTGCCCAAACTATTTGAGAGCTATAATAACACAGTCCACTGTTCTACGGGGTTGACCCCTTTCTACTTGATGATGGGGTAACATGGACAGCTGCCTAAAGACCGAACATTTGGGCTCCAAGCCCTGTTTAGCAACTCTCTGCAAGCCTCCCTGGAGTGGGTCTCTGACCACCAGAGAAGAATCCAAGAAGCCAAAGAAATTGTCTGCAAGAAGATGGGTGAGGCTCAGCAAAGACAACGACAAGACTATAATTGTCATACCTCTGCCAAAGCACTTCAATTGGGTGACAAAGTCTGGCTGCGGAAGTTTACAGGAACCCATAAGTTAGACTCTATCTGGGAGACAGAACCGTACACGGTGACGGCCATACCCTATCCAGATTCTGATGTGTAGCAAGTACAAAAGCCTGGGTATAAGCCACAAGTTGTTCACCGAAACCAGATCAAGTTGTGTCTAAAAGAAGATCTACCAGCGCTCCCACACCATCTCTTCCAGCCATCAGACCTGCGAGAGAGTACATCCCCGGCGAAGGGATTTCCCCATGTTTTCTCAGAGTCAGCCTCAGGGGTGTGGAAATTTTATAAAAAACTACTTGTCCACGGGACTAAAATGGAGCAAAATCTACTTGTCCCTCATGACGATCCACTTGTCCTGGCCAATTTTCGCTTTTACGCTCTCATTTTTTCCTCCTCGCCCTATAATAGCTGTAGCTTTATTTTTTTTCCGCATACCAGGCTGTATGAGGGCTCATTTTTTGCGCCATAATCTGTTTTTTCTATTGGTACCATTTTGGTATTGATCTGACTTTTTAATCGCTTTTTAACTTTTTTTTCTGGGATATTATAAAAATTGCAATTCTGTGGTTTGGTATTTTTTTTACATTTACCGTACGGGATACATAATGTTATATTTTAATAGGTTGTACAATTACGCACGAAGCGATACCAAATATGTTTATTTTTATTATGTTTTCGTGTTTTTATATAGGAAAAGGGGCGATTTGAACTTTTAACATGGAAGGGGTTAATGCAGCGGTCTTCAAACTGTGGCCCTCCAGATGTTGCAAAACTACAACTCTCCGCATGCCCGGACAGCCAACAGCTGTCCTGGCATGCTGGGAATTGTAGTTTTGTAACATCTGGAAGGCCACAGTTTGGAGACCACAGGGTTAATGTGTGTCTTTCAAACTTATATTAAAACTTTTTTTTTTAACACTTTATTACACTTATATGAGGAATCAGTAGATTCCTCAGACAGATAAATAGAGTTCTATTGAACTCCATTGATCTGTGTGCTCTGTGATCCATTGATAGAGCCTAGTCCAGCCAGGATCTATCAATGACAGAGCCGGGACAGGAGGAAGCAGAGGTAAGTCCTCCGGCTACCTCTATAGTGGATCTCCCCCCTGCGATCGTGCATTCACATCTCGCCTTAAGACGCTGCTGTCAGCTTTGACAGCGGCGATCTAAAGGGTTAATAGCCAGCCGGGAGCTGCAGAGTATGGAGCGGGCAGGAATCCCGAGCCCGCTCCATACTCCCCTGTGAGCGCCGCATGCATCTCCCCGTGCAGACGCGCGTCCGCTCCTCCCCTCAGCTCTCCGAGGCTACAGCTGGGGGGAGTGAAGGCAGAGGACGCAGGTCTGCACGAGAGAAATAAGCCACGCCCCCTCATCTCCCCCCGCATGTCTGCAGAGCAGAGGAGAGAAGACATACACAGCTTCTCATCTCCCCTGCTCTGCTTCGGAGGACACAGGCTGCAGAGTATGGAGCGGGCAGGAGTCGGGAGCCCGCTCCATACAGTCTGCAGAGCGCCGCAGCGCTTGTCAGGTCAGGCTCTGGTTGCCCGAAGCCAGGCTAAGGGCCGGACAAATTCACCTGCCCGGCGCCTGGAACTGCTTGTCCCGGGCGTCGGGCGATAGGAATTCTACATCCCTGAGCCTACGATCTTCTGTATCTCACCAACCCCGGGGCCGGTCTAACCGACACTAATCTCCACACCAGTCCCAGTCTTGTCACCGTTGGCTCCAGCTTATACCCCCGTCTCTAGAGTGCCAACCCTTTCACCAGTCTCTCCACCACTCCTGCCAGTGACTCCTAATCCAACCAGTCCTGGACTAATACCAGCTCCCAAGTTCGCTGAGGAAGAGCCAGCTGCCGTTCCAGAGGTTCCAACAGCTCTTGAAGATGAAGGCGTTCCAGACTCTCCAGAGGTGGTGTTGTGCAGGTCCCAAAGGTCAACACAAAGACAAATTCCCACAAGGTACAAAGATTAACTCACAATAATGTAGTGTATAAGGTCATGTACCACACATAGTTCATATGTAAACACTTAAGTTAGGACTGTAACATTACTTGTAGTCCCAGTCCACAAGTATCCAATGTATATATATCTGTCTAACATTTTTCTGTCCTCGTGTACAGGGTACTCTACTGGCCAAAGGGTTCCCCTGAAAAGTAAGACACGTGTATAGGCAGAGTACATTATGCAGAGGTAAAATGGTTATATAGTATCACACTACCGGTTCTGTTCTGGGGAGAAATGTTAAGAACCAAGGGGCCCCAGCAGCCAAAGCATTGGGTAGATAGCCTCCGGCAGCCCTATCTGCAAACTTGTGTGTTCCTAGAGCAGTTACAGAGCTCGATAATCCCACATGTTTACCAAACCAAAGAGCGTATATGGACATTTACAGTGCTACATGGACTTGTTTCTACCTTGTTCTATAACCAGACCTGTGAAGGACATTTTGCATAATGCCCCAGGAACTGTCATTAGGCCCCAGTGGCCACTTCAGTCCTCCGTCCTCCATAACTGGGCATCGAGGATGACTGTATTTAAGTGGGCGAGCTTGTGGTGGCCCAGTATGGGAGATGTTACCCTGTACCCTTGCTGTCCTGTCAGGCAGTCTCCTTCAGTGTCCCCAGGGCCCCTTGCACCTGTTTCCCCCCTGTACATATGTTCTGCAGTGTATTGTATTATAAAGTGTGTTGTATCTTTAAGAGTTATGTCATGTGATATGTCATGTGATTGTTACCCAGGAGGTACCAGTGACCAGGTGACCCCATGAGTGACCTATGATCTCCCTGCTAGTCTCCCCATATAATCCCTGGGTGGAGCTTCTCTCTCTTCTGCTGAGGTCCAGTGGAGTCTTGTCTAGTGTGTGTGTCCAGAGTGTTGGAGACCTCAAAGTCCAGTCCTGCAGCCGCCATCAAGTAAAGTAAGATAAAGTCACAGCTTTATGAGTCCAGTCAGTCCCTTCATCTGTCAAGTCAGCGTGGTCTGTATTCAATTGTCCAGTCCTGCTACAAGTCCCAGCAAGTCCTTAAGGTCTCTGCGTCACTGGTCACCTCCTTGGGCCCTGGCTGATCTGTATAGACTTTACCATCTGTCTACCCTCAGTAAAGCTACCGTTGCCCGTTACTTGGCATCAGAGTCTTTATTGCCCCCCCCCTCCCCCCCCGTGCCTAGCCCAGGATCCAGCGGTATACCTTCGGGTGGTTCTTAGGCTAAACCACGCCCTGGCGACACAAATACAAGGGGTTAAGGCCATCTGCCCCTAGGGTAACAACATCTGCCCTCATCACACCCCGCTCCCACACCAGGATCAGCTGCAGAGCCTGTGCGGTTGGGCAAACCAAGCGCTGGCCCTGTGGGAGGAGCTGGGGTGCACTCGGAGGGGCATCACCCATGGAGGAGGAGCCATCAGCTTCGACCCCAGCAGCTAAGCCAGCACAGAAGACCTTACTAAGGCCAGCAATACTACAAGTCCCAGCCAGCCCAGGATCTATTAGGCTGGACACTAAGGGTGCAGGATGTGAGAATGATGGGTGTAGTAGTGCTGTGGATGAAAGGAGTTTATGTTGGAGTGTCAGTGGAGTGAATGGTGGTGGGAGTAGTGATATGAATGGTGGTATTAGTGGTTCTGGATCTGGTCCGGCTGCCCCCCTGGTAGTGATTGCTCCTAGGAGCTACGCTAATGTCGCTGCTGGGGTTTTGGGGGGGGGGGGGCAGGGCAGGTACGGGCAGGGATGGGAGCGCAACAGGGCTAGTGAAGAGGAAAAAGGACCCGGCCAAACAAAGGCGGGAGGAAAATAGGGAGCTGAAAAGTGCCCAGGTAATCGGGTAGCTCTGGCCCCTGCTCCTGAAGTTGGCCCGGTCACCGCTGATGCCCTAGAGGACGTGCTGAATGAGGAGATCAGGAGGCTTCGCAGAGAGGAAGGCAATATGGCGGAACCTTCCGATTCCTCCCACTATGAAAGTGTGGATGAGGAGAGTGGGGAAAGGCCCAAAAAGAAAGACAAGGGCAAAAGGAAAGGGAGAAAGAAGAGGTCCAAGCTTCTGTTTCTTGTACTGCAGGCCAGGTCCAAAATGTAAGACTGACTGCCCCCCCCCTCTGATTGACCTGACAAACCGGTGCCTCATCCTCGATACCATCTCCTCCCCCTCCGCGGAGGGTGAGGGCAAGGTGCCTAGGTAGAAAGAGCCTCGGGGGGAACTGGGCCCTGTCCTGTCGAGGCACCTTCCTCGGAGGGCTGGGCTAGACCAGGGCCAGATGGAGACAGGGATCAAATGGATCTATCAGAATCCAAGAAAAGATCCAAAAGTGTTCCTGCCTTCTCCTCTTCTTGAGGGGATAAGGGGGCTACAAAGAATGGGAAACAAACGTAAAGGGTGTGGCCATCTAACTTAATCACCCTGTATGGTGACACTTACCCTATTGACGCTGGCATCTATTAATTATGGCTAGATTCGCAGCCTTTGATTTTCTCGGCCGTGTTGAAGCCGACATTTTCTTTTTACAAGAGACCAGGTTGTCAGATCTAGCCTCCTTGGTAAAAGCCAGGAAAGAGTGGAGGCGCGGTCCCTCCCACTGGTCTCTTGCGGCTGAGCCGTATAGTGGGGTGGCGGTCCTTTTTACCGCTCCTGTTGAATGCCGACAGGTTATTGAGTTAGAAATGGGGAGGTGCCTGATCTTAGATGTCTTTATGAAGGGACAAGAGCTCTGGCTCATTAACATCTATGCCCCACAAACCAGGGGATCTCTTTATGAAGATTAAGCCCTTTCTTTTTTCGAGTTGGCAAGTGATTTTTGGAGGGGACTTCAATAATGTCACAAGGTCCCAAGATAGGAGAGGTTCCAATAATCCACTGACTTACGACTGTGTGGCCCTTAATAGTATAGTTAGGGAAGCTCGCCTAGAGGGTGCCCACATCCGGAGCCCCTCGGGCCACGCGGGTTTCACCTATCATCAAGGTAGTCGCAGGTCTAGGATAGACAGGTTTTATTTAAAGTCTCTTCCTCAGTGTCCGTGGTTGAGGTGGAATTCTCCGATCACGGTATGATTTTGTTTTCCCTGAATGTTTCAGAGACCCCCCCCCCCTGGATGGGTAAAGGTTACTGGAAGCTGAATTCGACCCTCCTGGAGGAAGCGGAGGTAAGACAGTCCTTTGAGGATTTTCTTCAGAGTCAGGTACCTTTACTGGATCTTTGTAGTAATAAGTAGAGTGGTGGGAGATATTCAAGAAGCGGGTTGCGGGGTTCTTCCGCCAGCTCTCGAGCCTCAGGTCCCTGAACAGGTATCGCCTGTATCAGGGTCTGAGGAGGAAACTCGAGCTTCTCGTCTCGACTGGAGGTAGCCGAGAGGATATGTCCAGAGTGAAGTCCTTGCTGATGAGGTGTCAGTACGATAGACACGCATCTTTGGTTTTTGAGAGGGATTTCGGGAAGTACCGCTCGCCCGACCCTTACAGAAACTGTAAGATGTCAGTGAGTAGTAAAGTCATTTCAGGACTGATTGATAGTACGGGATCTCTGAATCGGTCCAGATCAGGGATCCTGGAGGTCGTCAGATCCTTCTACTCGCACCTCTTGGGAAGGAAGGATCTAGATCGAGACAAGATGTCGGTTTTCCTTGCTGAAACCATTCCTGAGCCAGGGGTAGACCCCTCTCTTGATGTTTTGGCAGAAGAAATCAGGGAAGAGGAAGTGAGACTGGCCATCGAGGGGCTTGCCCCTAAGAAGTCGCCAGGTCCGGATGGCTTAACATCCGAGTGGTACAGGACCTTTAAGGAGTCTTTAGCTCCCCTCTTGACTGAGGTATTCAATGAGTGTCTCTCCTCGGGCACTCTACCAAAGTCAATGAGGAGGTCAGCCCTGATTCTTCTGTCAAAGGGTAAAGATCCCAGCCGTATTGAGAATTGGAGGCCCATAGCTTTTCTCAATACGGACAGGAAGCTTCTGGCGAAAATCATCTTTAATTGGTTGGTGAAGTTTGCACCCCGGGTCCTCTCGGAGGCCCAGCACTGCACTGTTCCAGGCTGAAGCACCTTAAATGCTGTTCTCGGTGTCCGGGAGGCAGTGGACCGGAGTAGTGCAGGTAGGGGTACTACCTGGAAGGGGTACTTGCTGTTCTAGGATCAGGCCAAAGCATTTGATCAGGTGAACCACGAGTACCTATGGTCCGTCCTCCTGAGATATGGCTTACCAAGTACTTTTTTAATTGGCTTAAGATCTTGTATGCAGGGGCAGAGAGTTTCCCGCCGGTGAACGGGTGGTCTGGCCGCTCTTTTGAGGTGGGGTCCGGAGTCTGTAAGGGTTGTCCTTTGAGCCCGCTTTTATATGTGTTCGGGATCGATCCCTTCCTTAGGAGGGTGAGTCGCGGACCATTGACGGGAGTCGAGATGAGTCTGGCGCAGCCAGAGGCCATCTAGAGAGTGGTGGCGTACGCTGATGATGTCATTATTTTCATCTCCTCAAGGGAGGAGGTCGATGTGGTGATGTCGGAGGTGGACCCCATACTCGGAGGCATCCGGATCTAAGATCAACTGGGATAAGTGTGAAAGTCTCTGTCTGGGAGGGGGGATCCCACGTTTGATCTACCGGACACCCTTCCAGGGCCCCAAGAGTCAGCAAAAGTTTTGGGCATCACATTCGGCCAGGATGATTATCCCACCAAAAACTGGGATGGTAAGCTCCAGGATCCCGCTCAGAGGGTGAACCAGTGGAAGGGTTGGTCTATGACCCTCAGGGAAAGGGTACAACTGATCAAATCGTACCTGCTCCCCTTGTTTATCTATCTGGGCAGTGTATGTATCTTGCAAGAGGCTTACTATACTAGGGTCTACAGCCTGTTTTTCCAACTGTTATGGGGGAACAGGTTGAACCTAGTCAAGGGGGTTTATCTATAGTAAACCTGGTGGTGTTCTTTACGAACACCTTCTTGAAAGCTAACATCGCAAACCTCTGGAAAGAGAGGGCTCCTCCTTGGGTACTCTCTTCCAGGGAATGGTTTCGGCCTTTCTTCCATGAATGGGAGACAGGAGGGCAATAGGAATGGCAATGATATCTTCCGGCTTACGCTACCCCGACTCTGAAGGCGATACGTCGGTGGGGTCTGGGAGTGTGGGAAATAAGGACCCATTTAAGGCAGTTCCTTGACAAACGGGTTCTGTTGACCCACTTCCAGAAGCCTCTGGCGCTCAGGGACTGCCCAGGTCGGGATCTGAGGGTGGGGTTGTATCTTTTAAACATGAAAAGGATCCCCCAGAAGTTTTGGGACTTGGCCTGGCGCTGCTTTCAGGGGAAGCTATATGTGAGGGACAAGCTGAAGTACAGGAACTCTGATGACCGGGGATGTCCCCGAGAAGAGTGCAGGGACACGCTGGAAAGCATGGACCACTTCCTGCTTCATTGTCCCTTTAACATAGGGGTCTACAACCGGGTGGGCGCTTCCATCGGCTGGAGTCAACTTGCCGGCCTTACCTATCCGGAGTGGGCTTATGGGGCATTCAGGAACCTGGGTGACCGAGATCAGGGCACTTTGTTTCTAGTTTAGTGATTAGGTACCACACGTGAAATGCACGGTTTTTAGTGTCTACACAGCAATAAAGTCCTCTCCGAGGTGGAGGTCTGTAGGAACATCACCGGTGACCTCGGGAAGATGAGGTCTTTGGAGTATGGCAGTCTTGGTACCAGTAGGGCTTCTTTCCTATGGAGAGGGTTTTCATTTGCCCTAGGTACTAGACCTTTTGGGTAGAGTACCTTTATTTTGGATAGGAACCGTGTCAGAGGGACAGAGATAGGATGAGAACAGGGTTAGTTTGAATGGAGGGATAGAATTAGGGAGAATTGTAGGGGGAGTTAGGGAAAGAGTTTAAAATTATTTTGATGTATCAAGTCTGCCATCCTTCTTCCTGGTGGTGGGCTGATGCATGGGCACACTAGCTTTTTGTTTTGTTTTAAGCTGATATGGTAAGAAGGGCTTACAGGCAACCAAACTTGGGCCTAAAGTGGGTTGTGGTTCAGTATGTATAAGTTTGAGTATAAGTTGGTTTGGAGGAGTGCTAGGTGGGGAGGGTGTATTTGTGGGTGGGGTTTTGCTTCTTTGGGGGACCTGACATGGGTCAGTTAACGACTTGACTTTGTGAACTGTAAGAACGGTATGGACTCTGACCCATGTACAGGAGGGGTGGTGTGGGTGAGGGGACAGTTTTAGTGTAGGGATTTTCCTAGGGTTTTCTATTGTTTTTGTAGGTGTTTTCTGTAGTGCATATATTTTGTTTATATATTATATTTATGTGATTTTGGATTTATATTGTTTTATATCTATATTGCGTTTCATATTATATAGCATTATAGTAGATATGACCAGTTGTTGTGTTGATATCTGGTGTCATGATTTTTAATAGTGCAGAGGAGTATCTGTTATGCTTTCTTTGGTACTTTCGTTAGTCTCGGACAAGGGTTCAGTTTATTTGGTCTGGTTTTTGTAAGTGAATGCCTGTGTGATATAATTATTATTATTTAAAAGGAAAAGAAAAAAGGAGGACATTTTTTTTTTGCAGTGGTGTGCTTGTCATGTTTTCTGTTTTGTTTTCTTGTTGTATGTTTCCTGGGTATGGACGATTTATTTTCGGTATGCGTGTGATTGTGTTGATAGTGTTGATAGTTTTGTTATGCTTTCTTTGGTACTTTCGTTAGTCCTGGATGAGGATTCAGTTAATTTGGTCTAGTTTATGTAAGTGAATGCATGTGTGATATGATGTTTATTATTTTTGTTGAGAAAAACCACCCCCAAAAAATAAAAAAATTAAGTTTTTTTTTTGCATTGGTGTGCTTGTTATGTTTTCTGTTTTGTTTTGTTTCTTGTTGTGTTTTTCCTGAATATGGATGCTGGGTAGTGCTAAATTTTATGTTTATATTTTGATAAGCCAAGATGTGCCAAGAGTATTTTCGGTATGTGTGTGAGTGTGTTGATTTGATAGTTTGGTTGGAAAGTAGGCATATTTTAGCAAAGCTGGGTTGGCCGGTTAGGCAGGGTTTTGTTTTTGATACTACAATATTTCGTATTTAAGTTGTATCTGGTTAAGCTTGTTTTGTATTTTGTATTTTTCTAATAAAAAAGAGAGTTTCCAGGAATGGAGTCACACTGCAGCACAGAGCATTTCAAGATAAGAATGCATGGATCAGGGATGTGCACAGACCTTTTAAGGGGCAGGGCCTGAAGGGAAAAAAGGGCACTTCTCATAATTATTTATTTAAATGCCCACATAATGCTGCCCCACTGCCCAGTGTCAAAAGTGCAGGGGCTCAAGCCCCCTTTCTTGTCAATGTGTGCACGTCCCTGGCATGGATGCTACAGGACTGGATATGTCATGGTGCGAGGGTTGGATACAGACAAGTAGGAATTGACAGACTAACATTACATAAATGAAGGGCTCCCCCAGCAGCACAGAGTATTTCAGCAGAGGAGTGGGCTAATCTTGTAGGAAGTCAGCGACCAAGAGTGGCATGGTGGAAGGAGCAGTGTCCACAACAGCGCAGAGTATTTCAGAAGAGGAGTATAGTTATCCTATGGGAGGTCAGAGAATAAAAGTTGGACAGAGGAGGGAGTAGGGTCTGCAGCAGCACAGAGTATTTCAGGAGAGGAGTTATGGTGAGATTGTGCGAGGTTACTGTTCTCCCCTGGAAAACATTTTTTTTAAATCAGCTGATGCCAGAAATTTAAACAGATTTGTAAATTACTTCAATATAAAAATCTTAATCCTTCCAGTAGTTATCAGCTGCTGTATGCTCCACAGGAAGTTGTGTAGTTCTTTCCAGTCTGACCACCTCTATCCGTGTCAGGAACTGTCCAGAGCAGGAGAGGTTTGCTATGGGGATTTGCTCCTGCTCTGGACAGTTCCTGACTTGAACAGAGGTGTCAGCAGAGAGCACTGTGGTCAGACTGGAAAGAACCACACAACTTCCTCTGGAGCATACAGCAGCTGATAAGTACTGGAAGGATTGACATTTTTATATAGAAGTCATTTACAAACCTGTTTAACTTTCTGGCACCAGTTTATATATATATATATATATATATATATATATATATAAAAAATGTTTACAAGCGGAGTACCCCTTCAATATAAATAGTGGAGGGTCTAGGGTCCGCAGCAGCACAGAGTATTTCAGGAGAGGAGTGTGGGTATCCTGTGGGTGGTCAAAGAAAGAAAGTTGAATAGTGGAGACACGAGGGTACCCAGCGGCACAGAGTATTTCAGGAGATAAGTATGGTCATCCCATTGGAGGTCACAGAATAAGAATCAGATTATGTTTACCTTATTCACCTTATGTTGGTGAGTTCCTATGTTAGATTGATAGCAAGTGCAGCAGAGACACTGAAAACTGTGATGCACAACTGCAACTCCCAGCATGCCCAGACAGCCGTTGGCTGTCTGGGCATGCTGGGAGTTGTAGTTTTGCAATAGCTGGAAGTCTACCATTGCACTGCATCTCACATAAGAATGTGACAAGTTTGCAATAGTTCTAATTAATCACTTATGCAGCTCCTGTGCAGACCCAGGTGTCTCCATGGTAACAGACTACAAACAAACGCCTGTGTAGTCAGCTCTTGCAGCATTGTCCACTTTTCTCCTGTTCTTCTGCCACCTAATAGGAATTCCAAGTCTACGATTGTAGCCGCGTCCTCCTACACGTATCAGATTTCGGTTGATGTTTCGGGATGGTTGTTGTGGTTTTTTTCTAAGACGCTTTGATCTCTGCCGTCTGAGGTTTTATTAATGATGGTATTGAAGGTTCTCAACGCAGACAAGACGCTATTGTCTTCCCCCGGTGACAATGGTGTGACGTAAGCTTGGAACATCTGGTTGTACCAGAAGGTGGAGACTTGTAGTGAAATTCCTTCGGGCTGGCACTCCTTCGGATTCCTTGAGACAGTCACCGGAGGAACAACCCGGGGCAATAGGGAATTGACCCTCCTCCTTGGCAGCGTTGGGTTGTACCAGCCTTAACCGTAATCTGAACTAGCACCAATCTGCCCATGTAGCCGACGTGCAAATCAGGGAGGAACCTCATAGACTTCCCAGAAGTTTGTGACTCCATCCCCTGCAACTTATAAAAAATCCTGCAATTTGATTGGACATTTGTGCAGACCTGTGTCTCCATGGTAACAGACTGCAAACAAACCCTGTGTAGTCTGATCTAATTTGTTTGGATATTTTTTGCGATATGAATTTAGCCAATAAACCCCTAAATTATTCAGATGTGTCCTCGAGCAGGGGGACCTTGCGGGTGCACAGGATTTCAGTCCTTCACGGCGTAGTGTGTTGCTAATAGTTTTCTTGGTGACTGTGATAGCAGACTAAAAAAAAAAATACTGCTGTCTGATACAATTCGTGTAGACATTTGTGAGAGTTTGGAGTTTACTAAAGAACCATCATAATCATTTATATGTGTGTCCTCGAGCAGAGGGACCTTGCGGGTGCTGCAGGATTTTTGTGACTATGGTCCCAGCTGCCTTGGAGATCATTGACAAGATTCTCCCGTGTAGTTCTGGGCTGATTCCTCACTGTTCTCATGACCACTGAAACTCCATGAAGTGAGATGGAGCCCCCGATCGAGGGAGATAGACAGATAGATATTGTGTGTTTCTTCCATTGGCGAATAACCGCACCGAGCTGCTTGGCGATGAGTCCATTCCAGCCTTGTGTAGGTTACATTCTTCTCCCTGACATCCTTGGGCAGGAGAGTTTGGAATCTGATTGGTTGTTTCTTTTATACAGGTAACAAGCTAAGATTAAGAGTGTTCCCTTTAAGAGAGTGCTCCTAATCTCAGCTTGTTACCTGTATAAAAGACACCCAGGAGACAGAAATCTTGCTGATTGATAGGGAGTCAAATACTTATTTCATTGAGTAAAATCGAATCAATCAAACCTATGTGAATACATTTTTCTGGATTTTTTTTTTTTGTTATTCTGTCTTACATTTTACAAATAAACCAACCATTGAAATTTCAAATGTACAAAATCAGCAGGGGGTCAAATACTTATTTCCTTCCCTGTATAAGAAGCTTATGCACTGAAAACAATGGATATAGAGGGCAATGGGCTGTAATGCTGGGAGGTGTCATGAGGTTGCACAGAAATTGCTGTGAAATCATAAATTATAACACATATAACATAGAACACATATAACGTATAACAAATATATAACATGTATTACATATAACATATACAGTCATGGCCGTAAATGTTGGCACCCCTGAAATTTTTCAAGAAAATGAAGTATTACTCACAGGAAAGGATCGCAGTAACACATGTTTTGCTATACACATGTTTATTCCCTTTTTGTGTATTGGAACTAAACCAAAAAAGGAGGAAAAAAGCAAATTGGACATAATGTCACCAAACTCCAAAAATGGTCTGGACACAATTATTGGCACCTTTAACTTAATATTTGGTTGCTCACCCTTTGGGAAAAATAACTGAAATCAGTGTCTTCCTATAACCATCAATAAGCTTCTTACACCTCTCAGCCGGGATGTTGGACCACTCTTCCTTTACAAACTGCTCCCGGTCTCTTATTGGAAGGCGTCTCTTATTGGAAGGCGCCTTTTCCCAACAGTAATTTTAAGATCTCTCCACAGGTGATCAATGGGATTTAGATCTGGACTCATTGCTGACACTTCAGAACTCTCCAGCGCTTTGTTGTCATCCATTTCTGGGGCTTTTTGACGTATGTTTGGGGTCATTGTCCTGCTGGAAGACCCAAGATCTCGGACACAAACCCAGCTTTCTGACACTGGGCTGTACAGTGCGACCCAAAATCCATTGGTAATCCTCAGATTTCATGATGCCTTGGACACATTCAAGGCCCCCAGTGCCAGAGGCAGCAAAACCCCAAAACATCATTGACCTCCACCATATGTCACTGTAGGTACTGTGTTCTTTTCTTTGTAGGCCTCATTCTGTTTTCGGTAAACAGTAGAATGATGTGCTTTACCAAAAAG
The DNA here is from genome assembly GCF_029499605.1 of Hyla sarda. NCBI lineage: Eukaryota > Metazoa > Chordata > Amphibia > Anura > Hylidae > Hyla > Hyla sarda. The sequence continues at coordinate 16,651,616 of NC_079196.1, read as the reverse complement.
CTCTATCTTGGTCTCATCTGTCCACAAGACGTTTTCCCAGAAGGATTTTGGTTACTCAAGTTAATTTTGGCAAAATGTAGTTTAGCTTTTTTATGTCTCTGTGTCAGCAGTGGGGTCCTCCTGGGTCTCCTCCATAGTGGGGTCCTCCTGGGTCTCCTCCATAGTGGGGTCCTCCTGGGTCTCCTCCATAGTGGGGTCCTCCTGGGTCTCCTCCATAGTGGGGTCCTCCCGGGTCTCCTCCATAGTGGGGTCCTCCTGGGTCTCCTCCATAGTGGGGTCCTCCTGGGTCTCCTCCATAGTGGGGTCCTCCTGGGTCTCCTTCATAGTGGGGTCCTCCTGGGTCTCCTCCATAGTGGGGTCCTCCTGGGTCTCCTCCATTTCATTATATTTCATTTAAATGTCGATGGATAGTTCGGGCTGACACTGATGCTCCCTGAGCCTGCAGTACAGCTTGAATATCTTTGGAACTTGTTTGGGGCTGCTTATCCAGCATCCAGACTATCCTGCGTTGACACCTTTCATAAATGTTTCTCTTCCGCCCACACCCAGGGAGATTAGCTACAGTGCCATGGGTTGCAAACTTCTTGATAATGTTGCGCACTGTGGACAAAGACAAATCTAGATCTCTGGAGATGGACTTGTAACCTTGAGATTGTTGATATTTTTCCACAATTTTGGTTCTCAAGTCCTCAGACAGTTCTCTTCTCCTCTTTCTGTTGTCCATGCTTAGTGTGGCACACACACACACCCGATGCAAAGACCAAGTGAACTTCTCTCCTTTTTATCTGCTTTCAGGTGGGATTTTTATATTGTCCACACCTGTTACTTGCCCCAGGTGAGTTTAAAGGAGCATCACATGCTGGAAACAATCTTATTTTTCCACCATTTTTGGAGTTTGGTGACATTATGTCCAATTTGCTTTTTTTCCTCCTTTTTGGTTTAGTTCCAATACACACAAAGGGAATAAACATGTGTATAGGAAATCATGTGTTACTGCAATCCTTTTCTGTGAGAAATAATACATTTCAGGGGTGCCAACATTTACGGCCATAACTGTATATATACAGTGGGGATCAAAAGTTTGGGCACCCCAGGTAAAAATTTGTATTAATGTGCATAAAGAAGCCAAGGAAAGATGGAAAAATCTCCAAAAGACATCAGATTACAGATTAGACATTCTTATAATATGTCAACAAAAGTTAGATTTTATTTCCATCATTTACACTTTCAAAATAACAGAAAATGAAAAAATGGCATCTGCAAAAGTTTGGGCACCCTGCAGAATTTATAGCATGCACTGCCCTCTTTGCAAAGCTGAGACCTGCCAGTGTCATGGACTGTTCTCAATCATCATCTGGGAAGACCAGGTGATGTCAATCTCAAAGGTTTTAAATGCCCAGACTCATCTGACCTTGCCCCAACAATCAGCACCATGGGTTCTTCTAAGCAGTTGTCTAGAAATCTGAAACTGAAAATAGTTGACGCTCACAAAGCTGGAGAAGGTTATAAGAAGATAGCAAAACGTTTTCAGATGTCAATATCCTCTGTTCGGAATGTAATTAAGAAATGGCAGTCATCAGGAACAGTGGAAGTTAAAGCAAGATCTGGAAGACCAAGAAAAATATCAGACAGAACAGCTCGCAGGATTGTGAGAAAAACAATTCAAAACCCACGTTTGACTGCACAATCCCTCCAGAAAGATCTGGCAGACACTGGAGTTGTGGTACACTTGTTACGCCGAGCGCTCCGGGTCCCCGCTCCTCCCCGGAGCGCTCGCTACACTTCCCTCACTGCAGCGCCCCGGTCGGTTCCACGGACCCGGGGCGCTGCGTTACTACCTCCGGCCGGGATGCGATTCGCGATGCGGGTAGCGCCCGCTCGCGATGCGCACCCCGGCTCCCGTACCTTACTCGCTCCCCGTCAGTTCTGTCCCGGCGCGCGCGGCCCCGCTCCCTAGGGCGCGCGCGCGCCGGGTCTTTGCGATTTAAAGGGCCACTGCACCGCTGATTGGTGCAGTGGTTCCAATTAGTGTTTACACCTGTGCACTTCCCTATATCACCTCACTTCCCCTTCACTCCCTCGCCGGATCTTGTTGCCCTAGTGCCAGTGAAAGCGTTCCTTGTGTGTTCCTTGCCTGTGATTCCAGACCTTCTGCCGTTGCCCCTGACTACGATCCTTGCTGCCTGCCCCGACCTTCTGCTACGTCCGACCTTGCTTCTGTCTACTCCCTTGTACCGCGCCTATCTTCAGCAGCCAGAGAGGTTGAGCCGTTGCTAGGGGATACGACCTGGTCACTACCGCCGCAGCAAGACCATCCCGCTTTGCGGCGGGCTCTGGTGAAAACCAGTAGTGACTTAGAACCGATCCTCTAGCACGGTCCACGCCAATCCCTCTCTGGCACAGAGGATCCACTACCTGCCAGCCGGCATCGTGACAGTAGATCCGGCCATGGATCCCGCTGAAGTTCCTCTGCCAGTTGTCGCTGACCTCACCACGGTGGTCGCCCAGCAGTCACAACAGATTGCGCAACAAGGCCAACAGCTGTCTCAACTGACTGTTATGCTACAACAGTTACTACCACAGCTCCAGCAATCATCTCCTCCGCCAGCTCCTGTACCTCCTCCGCAGCGAGTGGCCGCTTCTGGAATTCGACTATCCTTGCCGGATAAATTTGATGGGGACTCTAAGTTTTGCCGTGGCTTTCTTTCCCAATGTTCATTACACTTGGAGATGATGTCGGACCAGTTCCCCACTGAAAGGTCTAAGGTGGCTTTCGTAGTCAGCCTGCTGTCTGGAAAAGCCCTGGCTTGGGCCACACCGCTCTGGGACCGCAATGACCCCGTCACTGCCTCTGTACACTCCTTCTTCTCGGAAATTCGAAGTGTCTTTGAGGAACCTGCCCGAGCCTCTTCTGCTGAGACTGCCCTGTTGAACCTGGTCCAGGGTAATTCTTCCGTTGGCGAGTATGCCGTACAGTTCCGTACCCTTGCTTCAGAATTATCCTGGAATAATGAGGCACTCTGCGCGACCTTTAAAAAAGGCCTATCCAGCAACATTAAAGATGTTCTGGCCGCACGAGAAATCCCTGCTAACCTACATGAACTCATCCATCTTGCCACTCGCATTGACATGCGTTTTTCCGAACGGCGTCAGGAGCTCCGCCAGGATATGGACTCTGTTCGCACGAGGCGTTTCTTCTCCCCGGCTCCTCTCTCCTCTGGTCCCCTGCAATCTGTTCCTGTGCCTCCCGCCGTGGAGGCTATGCAGGTCGACCGGTCTCGCCTGACACCCCAAGAGAGGACACGACGCCGCATGGAGAATCTCTGCCTGTACTGTGCTAGTACCGAACACTTCCTGAAGGATTGTCCTATCCGTCCTCCCCGCCTGGAAAGACGTCCGCTGACTCCGCACAAAGGTGAGACAGTCCTTGATGTCTACTCTGCTTCTCCACGTCTTACTGTGCCTGTGCGGATGTCTGCCTCTGCCTTCTCCTTCTCTGCTGTGGCCTTCCTGGACTCTGGATCTGCAGGAAATTTCATCTTAGCCTCTCTCGTCAACAGGTTCAACATCCCGGTGACCAGTCTCGCCAGACCCCTCTACATCAATTGTGTAAACAATGAAAGATTGGACTGTACTATACGTTTCCGCACGGAGCCCCTTCTAATGTGCATCGGATCTCATCACGAGAGGATTGAACTGTTGGTCCTCCCCAATTGCACTTCTGAAATCCTTCTTGGACTTCCCTGGCTTCAACTCCATTCCCCAATCCTGGATTGGTCCACTGGGGAGATCAAGAGTTGGGGGCCCTCTTGTTCCAAGGACTGCTTAAAACCGGTTCCCAGTAAACCTTGCCGTGTCCCTGTGCTTCCTCATGTAACCGGTCTCCCTAAGGCCTATATGGACTTTGCGGACGTTTTTTGCAAAAAACAAGCTGAGACTCTACCTCCTCACAGGCCTTATGATTGTCCCATTGACCTCCTCCCGGGCACTACTCCACCCCGGGGCAGAATCTATCCTCTGTCCGTCCCAGAGACTCTTGCCATGTCTGAATACGTCCAAGAAAATTTAAAAAAGGGCTTTATCCGTAAATCCTCCTCTCCTGCCGGAGCCGGATTTTTCTTTGTGTCCAAAAAAGATGGCTCTCTACGTCCTTGCATTGACTACCGCGGTCTTAATAAAATCACGGTTAAGAACCGCTACCCCCTACCCCTCATCTCTGAACTCTTTGATCGTCTCCAAGGTGCCCATATTTTTACCAAACTGGACTTAAGAGGTGCTTATAATCTCATCCGCATCAGAGAGGGGGATGAATGGAAAACGGCATTTAACACCAGAGATGGACACTTTGAGTATCTGGTCATGCCCTTTGGTCTATGCAACGCCCCTGCCGTCTTCCAAGACTTTGTTAATGAAATTTTTCGTGATCTACTATACTCCTGTGTTGTTGTATATCTGGACGATATCCTGATTTTTTCTGCCAATCTTGAAGAACACCGCCAGCATGTCCGTATGGTTCTTCAGAGACTTCGTGATAATCAACTCTATGCCAAAATAGAGAAATGTCTGTTTGAATGCCAATCTCTTCCTTTTCTAGGATACTTGGTCTCTGGCCAGGGACTACAAATGGACCCAGATAAACTCTCTGCCGTCTTAGATTGGCCACGCCCCTCCGGACTCCGTGCCATCCAACGTTTTTTGGGGTTCGCCAATTATTACAGGCAATTTATTCCACATTTTTCTACCATTGTGGCTCCTATTGTGGCTTTAACAAAAAAAAATGCCGATCCCAAGTCTTGGCCTCCTCAAGCGGAAGACGCCTTTAAACGACTCAAGTCTGCCTTTTCTTCGGCTCCCGTGCTCTCCAGACCTGACCCATCTAAACCCTTCCTATTGGAGGTTGATGCCTCCTCAGTGGGAGCTGGAGCTGTCCTTCTACAAAAAAACTCTTCCGGGCATGCTGTTACTTGTGGTTTTTTTTCCAGGACCTTCTCTCCGGCGGAGAGGAACTACTCCATCGGGGATCGAGAGCTTCTAGCCATTAAATTAGCACTTGAGGAATGGAGGCATCTGCTGGAGGGATCAAGATTTCCAGTTATTATTTACACCGATCACAAGAACCTCTCCTACCTCCAGTCTGCCCAACGGCTGAATCCTCGTCAGGCCAGGTGGTCTCTGTTCTTTGCCCGATTTAATTTTGAAATTCACTTTCGGCCTGCTGATAAAAACATTAGGGCCGATGCTCTCTCTCGTTCCTCAGATGCCTCTGAAATTGAACTCTCTCCTCAACACATCATTCCTCCTGACTGCCTGATTTCCACTTCTCCAGCCTCCATCAGGCAAACTCCTCCAGGAAAGACCTTTGTTTCTCCACGCCAACGCCTTGGGATCCTCAAATGGGGTCACTCCTCCCATCTCGCAGGTCATGCGGGCATCAAGAAATCTGTGCAACTCATCTCTCGCTTCTATTGGTGGCCGACTCTAGAGACTGATGTGGTGGACTTTGTGCGAGCCTGCACTATCTGTGCCCGGGATAAGACTCCTCGCCAGAAGCCCGCTGGTTTTCTTCATCCTCTACCTGTCCCCGAACAACCTTGGTCTCTGATTGGTATGGATTTTATTACTGACTTACCCCCATCCCATGGCAACACTGTTATTTGGGTGGTCGTTGATCGATTCTCCAAAATGGCACATTTCATCACTCTTCCTGGTCTTCCTTCAGCGCCTCAGTTGGCTAAACAATTTTTTGTACACATTTTTCGTCTTCACGGGTTGCCTACACAGATCGTCTCGGATAGAGGCGTCCAATTTGTGTCTAAATTCTGGAGGGCTCTCTGTAAACAACTCAAGATTAAATTAAATTTTTCTTCTGCATACCATCCTCAATCCAATGGACAAGTAGAGAGAATTAACCAGATCTTGGGTGACTATTTACGACATTTTGTTTCCTCCCGCCAGGATGACTGGGCAGATCTTCTACCTTGGGCCGAATTCTCGTATAATTTCAGAATCTCTGAATCTTCCTCCAAATCTCCGTTTTTCGTGGTGTACGGCCGTCACCCTCTTCCCCCCCTCCCTACCCCCTTGCCCTCTGGTCTGCCCGCTGTGGATGAAATTTCTCGTGATCTTTCCACCATATGGAAAGAGACCCAAAATTCTCTCTTACAGGCTTCTTCTCGCATGAAGAGATTCGCAGATAAGAAAAGAAGAGCTCCTCCCATTTTTTCCCCTGGAGACAAGGTATGGCTCTCCGCTAAATATGTCCGTTTCCGTGTCCCGAGCTATAAGTTGGGACCACGCTATCTTGGTCCTTTTAAAGTTTTGTGTCAAATTAATCCTGTCTCTTACAAACTTCTTCTTCCTCCTTCTCTTCGTATCCCTAATGCCTTTCACGTCTCTCTTCTTAAACCTCTCATCCTCAACCGTTTTTCTCCTAAATCTGTTCCTCCCACTCCTGTTTCCGGCTCCTCGGACATCTTCTCTGTCAAAGAGATTTTGGCCTCTAAAAAGGTCAGGGGAAGAACTTTTTTTTTAGTGGATTGGGAGGGTTGTGGTCCAGAAGAGAGGTCCTGGGAACCTGAGGACAATATCCTGGACAAAAGTCTGATCCTCAGGTTCTCAGGCCCCAAGAAGAGGGGGAGACCCAAGGGGGGGGGGTACTGTTACGCCGAGCGCTCCGGGTCCCCGCTCCTCCCCGGAGCGCTCGCTACACTTCCCTCACTGCAGCGCCCCGGTCGGTTCCACGGACCCGGGGCGCTGCGTTACTACCTCCGGCCGGGATGCGATTCGCGATGCGGGTAGCGCCCGCTCGCGATGCGCACCCCGGCTCCCGTACCTTACTCGCTCCCCGTCAGTTCTGTCCCGGCGCGCGCGGCCCCGCTCCCTAGGGCGCGCGCGCGCCGGGTCTTTGCGATTTAAAGGGCCACTGCACCGCTGATTGGTGCAGTGGTTCCAATTAGTGTTTACACCTGTGCACTTCCCTATATCACCTCACTTCCCCTTCACTCCCTCGCCGGATCTTGTTGCCCTAGTGCCAGTGAAAGCGTTCCTTGTGTGTTCCTTGCCTGTGATTCCAGACCTTCTGCCGTTGCCCCTGACTACGATCCTTGCTGCCTGCCCCGACCTTCTGCTACGTCCGACCTTGCTTCTGTCTACTCCCTTGTACCGCGCCTATCTTCAGCAGCCAGAGAGGTTGAGCCGTTGCTAGGGGATACGACCTGGTCACTACCGCCGCAGCAAGACCATCCCGCTTTGCGGCGGGCTCTGGTGAAAACCAGTAGTGACTTAGAACCGATCCTCTAGCACGGTCCACGCCAATCCCTCTCTGGCACAGAGGATCCACTACCTGCCAGCCGGCATCGTGACAACACTATTCCACTATAAATAGATACTTGTACAAATATGGTCTTCATGGAAGAGTCATCAGAAGAAAACCTCTTCTACGTCCTCACAACAAAAATCAACGTTTGAACTTTGCAAATGAACATATAAACAAGCCTGATGCCTTTTGGAAACAAGTTCTGTGGACCAATGAGGTTAAAATTGAACTTTTTGTCCAGAATGAGCAAAGGTACGTTTGGAGAAGAAGGGGAACAGAATTTGATGAAAAGAACCTCTGTCCAACTGTTAAGCATGGGGGTGGATCAATCATGCTTTGGGGTTGTATTGCAGCCAGTGGCACAGGGAATCTCTCACGAGTAGAAGGAAAAATGGATTCAATAAAATTTCTGCAAATTTTGGATGCTAACTTGATGCCATCTGTGAAAAAGCTGAAGATAAAGAGAGGATGGCTTCTACAAATGGATAATGATCCTAAACACACCTCAAAATCCATGGGGGATTACATCAAGAGGCGTAAACTGAAGGTTTTGCCATGGCCTTCACAATCTCCTGACCTCAACATAATTGAAAATCTATGGATAGACCTTAAAAGAGCAGTGCGTGACAGACAGCCCAGAAATCTCAAAGAACTGGAAGACTTTTGTAAGGAAGAATGGGCAAAGATACCTCAAACAAGAATTGAAAGACTCTTGGCTGCTACAAAAAGCGTTTACAAGCTGTGATACTTGCCAAAGGGGGCAGTACAAGATATTAACTCTGCAGGGTGCCCAAACTTTTGCAGATGCCATTTTTTTTTGCTTTCTGTTATTTTGAAAGTGTAAATGATGGAAATAAAATCTAACTTTTGTTGACATATTCTAAGAATGTCTAATCTGTAATTTGATGCCTTTTGGGGATTTTTCCATCTTTCTTTGGCTTCTTTATGCACATTAATACACATTTTTACCTGGGGTGCAAAAACTTTTGATCCCCACTGTATGTATATATATATATATATATATATATATATATATATATATATATATATATATATATGTATTACATATAACACATATAACATATAAATAATGCATATAAAACATATTATATATATATATATATATATATATATATATATATATATATATATATCTATATATCTTACATAGAACATATATATTACATAAAACATATTACACATCAGTTGTGTATTATTATTCTTCCTGGGCGGTAGTACACACCCTCCCCCTGTCATATACATTGACACTATATGGCGGTAACATCTCAATATTCTACACTCAGCAGATTATTATAAATGATTCTTTGCTTTATGTTCTTTGCTATTATATTTCAATCAGTGCATAATGCTACTGTAGAAAATAAAAGAACATGCATGTAATGTATATGCAAACTACACCTGGCCCATGGTAAAAGTGAAATTTTTTTAAGGAAGATATTTTTGTTTTTTAAACAAAATATCTTATAAATTTATATAAATAAAATACTCTCTTTTTTTTTAAATAAAATGTATTTTTATTTGACAATGTGTCTGCAGCAACTCCTTTATCTATATGGCACCAACAAATTCTGCAGCGCTGTACGGAGCTTGTCATTGATGCTGCTAGTCTGCAATGGTAGGTTCACTTTAAAGCAGTGTTTCCCAACCAGCTGGAAGTTGTAGTTTTGTAACAGCTGGAGGCACACTGGTTGGAGAGCGATGCTTTAAAGTGTCATACCAAAATGAGAGTCAACTTCATGGTACACAGCTATTTTTCATTCTCTACATTTCAGGGGAAGAGGGATCAGGTTTTGGTTGTTTGTCAGAAGTGCACACATAGGCACTTCCTCCACTTAGTTACCAGGCTAATCAAATCATACTCTTCTCTGTTATGCCATGACATATTGCTGGAGGTGAACTGGACTGAATAGTCTGGCACTGTGCTGATGATTTACACAGTACACTACTATAGATGGCATATGGAGGGGAGAAGGGGTTACTAATGCACAGGTTACACTAAGTACTGAGGTGCTGCTGAGAAGCTAAAGGGAGGGGAAGATGACACTCACCACTATGGATACTGTAACATGCTGTGCTCCGGCCGCGAGCCAAGCGTCCCCGACTCCCGGCAGGGCCGGGATTCGCATCGCGGGACGTGCCCGCATGCGAATCCCAGCCTGTCCCTTACCTCGCTCAACTCCTGCTGCTTCCTCTCAGCCCCAGCACGCACATCCCCGTCCCTCTGGGCGCACGCGTGCCAGAGCTTTGAAATTTAAAGGGCCAGTGTGCCCATAATTAGTTAATGCACCAGTCACCATGTTAGAAGTTTTTGCATCTCCCACGACCCCTGCCGGATCTCCAGTGCTCGTTGCTTAAAAGAAAGCGTTCCCATTGCCTGTTTGCCTACCCGTGTTTCCTGACCTTCCTGCTACGTTTTTTGACTCCAAACCTTTGTCGCCCACCTAGACCTTCTGCTACGTTTACTACGCCTCTGCCTCATCCTCCGGTACCTCGCCTTGCCCAGTTACCTGTGTGGTCGAGCCGTATTGGGGGTAGCGACCTGGGTGTCGTCTGCCGCAGCAAATCCATCCTGCCTTGCTGCGGTCTCTGGTGAAGACCAGCGGCACCTTAGACTCTGGTCCCTGACACGGTCTGAGGCATCAGCCACACAGGTAGAGGATCCACATCCAGTTCCGTGACAGCCCGCATTCAGGTGCGTGACAGATACAATAGTATATTCACTGGTATTTACACAAAGGACAGCTTCCCCATACTTATGGGTGGTTGGAGATGAGAGGGAAGCCTAGATTTACCTTTGTGGATCATCTTCTGCAGACAGACTGATTCAGCTTGCAGGTACACAGCCCAGGTTTTCTCATATGCTCTCTCTCACACATGGTAACCCCTGACCCCACTTCCTGTAACTTGTCATGGCCTGTCGGTTACTGGAGACAGCTTTCCCCTGACAACAGGCAGTGGACAGAAGATTGTATAGAAGTGAGACACCAAGTGGCGAATATTTTAGAGCTCTTTTTTTTTTTTTATGCACATCCATCAACTTGAAAAAACTTAAATTAGCTATAGCTGTTACCATTTATTGGCAACCGTGTATGTATATATATATATATATGTATAAACTCATCTATAGACATTTACAGCAGCAACAACACACATTAAGATCCTTGTGAATTTATAACAGTGTATTTTTTTTTCAGTTTAGATCAGTGTTTCCCAACCAGGGTGCCTCCAGCTGTTGCAAAACTACAACTCCCAGCATGCCCGGACAGCCGAAGGCTGGAAGTTGTAGTTTTGCAACAGCTGGAGGCACCCTGCTTGGGAAAAACTGAATTTTGTGAATGAATTCTTAGGATCCTCAAAGCCTTGTGATCTCCAGACTACAAACTGCTCTTCGTCGGGATGAATCTTCCCTCTTAGGGCGATTTGTTGTCTGTATTTTAAGGGCGTTTTGCCAATTGATGTTATTTCCACCTCTGAAATCCCCCCCGGCCGGCTGATTGAAGTCGTGTCCTTAAGCGCACCGTCTATACAACAGTGCAAAGTCTCTGCACAACAGAGAGGTGTTTGCAGCGCCGTTGTCACCGGCGGCTCAGGCTTCTATGTCTCAGTGCGCATATCATAGCTGAGGTCATAGAGAGTGAATGGAGTAACGGTTAAAGAAGCACTCCGTGATTTATACATATTTTTTTTTTACTTGTTTAGTGCAGCATAGGCTGCTATAAGAAAATAAAGTAGAGGTTCTTGTGTATGCCCTTATGCTTACCTGTTTTAGCTGATGTAGCAGGCAAGAGTCAGCCATACTGGAAGTAGTTTCATCACTGAAATGATTTCCCAATGCTGCCTACATGTCCCATGAATCCTCTGGCTTTGCAGAGAGAGAGGGAGTGGAGTCTGATCACACCGATCCCACCTCTGGCTTCACATGCAGCAGAATGAAGAAAAAAAGGAACGTCCAGCATCCAGGTGAAGTCCAAATAGGGTATAAACTCTAACAGTTTTTAACGTGTATTTGCAAGCCTCCCAATAAAGATATACCCTATTTGGACTTCACCTGGATGCTGGACATTCCCTTATTTTCCGGAGTCTGATCACTGCACCTGGTCATCTTATTAGGCAGAACTGATTAGACTCAGTTCACATTATGTGCACTTTTGATGTATTTTCTTATTCAAAGTTATCACTGACCCTGTAGAATAGGGGACACTTGTCTGCGGTTGATTTCACAGAGTTCATCATATCGGACATCAGGTTGTTTATCCAGGTAATAAGCGTTTTCCATGTTTCTGGCAGCCGCTTATCCTAGTATGCATGTATGACCTCCAGATTTCTTGTTCTGCAACCTGTAGCTCTCCAACTGTTGCAAAAACTACTGCTCTCAGCATGTACTGACACCCCGTAGTTGGGAATTGTAGTTTTGCAACTACTAGAAAGCTACAGGTTAGGGAACATACCCAGGAATGACAAAGGGGAATGGCTAGTAAAGAATTCTGGGTAAGTACGTAGGCAGATTATTTGTCATAGTCTCTGCCAGTGTTTTTCAACCATGGTGCCTCCAGCTGTTGCAATACTACAACTCCCAGCATGCTAGGACAGACTTTTGCTGTCCAGGCATGCTGGGAGTCGTAGTTTTGCAACAGCTGGAGGCACCCTGGTTGGATAACGCTACTCTAGTGTATCACTAGTGTAAGGGAAGGACCTAGTACTTTATTTGTGCTTAAACACAGCAACCAAACCTGGAAAAGCAAAGCTGCAGTAGAAAAAAGCAGCCTTAGCATAAGTCCACACAGGAAAAAAAAAATACTGTGAATCTGTGCGGGTAAAAAATTTTCATCCAAAATTAGGAATAAGTGAGAATTAAAGAACAATAAGTAGATAACTAATACAGGTAAAGCAAATCCTTACACATAAAAGTAATAAAGATCTGCTGGGAACTGTAATCACTGTCTATGTAGAGGACAGGAGCTTCTTCAGGGTCCTGTACAGAACACAGTGTCCTAAAAAAGTAATGGAGCCGTCCTCACCTGGTGTCCAAAGGAGCAGATAACCCTGGTACAGGTAAAGAGTACAGAACATATAATACCTCCCTATACTGTAGGGGGCGCTACAAAACACCAGTCAGTGTATACACTTCAGTAATACAGGTAAAGAGTACAGAACATGTAATACCTCCCTGTACTGTAGGGGGTGCTACCAGGCACCAGTCAGTGCATACACTTCAGTAATACAGGTAAAGAGTACAGAACATGTAATACCTCCCTTTACTGTAGGGGGCGCTACCAGACACCAGTCAGTGCATGCACTTCAGTAATACAGGTAAAGAGTACAGAACATGTAATACCTCCCTGTACTCTAGGGGAGCGCTACCAGACATCAGTCAGTGCATACACCTCAGTAATACAGGTAAAGAGTACAGAACATGTAATACCTCCCTGTACTGTAGGGGGCACTACCAAACACCAGTCAGTGCATGCACTTCAGTAATACAGGTAAAGAGTACAGAACATGTAATACCTCCATGTACTGTAGGGGGCGCTACCAGACACCAGTCAGTGCATACACTTCAGTAATACAGGTAAATAGTACAGAACATGTAATACCTCCCTGTACTGTAGGGGGCGCTACCAGACAGGAGTTCAGTGTATACACCTCAGTAATACAGGTAAAGAGTACAGAACATGTAATACCTCCCTGTACTGTAGGGGGCGCTACCAGACAAGAGTTCAGTGTATACACCTCAGTAATACAGGTAAAGAGTACAGAACATGTAATACCTCCCTGTACTGTAGGGGGTGCTACCAGGCACCAGTCAGTGCATACACTTCAGTAATACAGGTAAAGAGTACAGAACATGTAATACCTCCCTGTACTGTAGGGGGCGCTACCAGACACCAGTCAGTGCATGCACTTCAGTAATACAGGTAAAGAGTACAGAACATGTAATACATCCCTGTACTCTAGGGGAGCGCTACCAGACATCAGTCAGTGCATACACCTCAGTATTACAGGTAAAGAGTACAGAACATGTAATACCTCCCTGTACTGTAGGGGGCACTACCAGACACCAGTCAGTGCATGCACTTCAGTAATACAGGTAAAGAGTACAGAACATGTAATACCTCCATGTACTGTAGGGGGCGCTACCAGACACCAGTCAGTGCATACACTTCAGTAATACAGGTAAATAGTACAGAACATGTAATTCCTCCCTGTACTGTAGGGGGCGCTACCAGACAGGAGTTCAGTGTATACACCTCAGTAATACAGGGGTTTTACCAGTGAATGTCCATTCTGATTGGTCGGTTCTTCCAGCCATTGACCCATTTCACAGATCTGGACTGTCTGTACATTGTATGTTGAGTCTGGTTTCAACTTACAATGGTCCAGAAAAGACCAGAAAGGACCATTGTATGCTGAAACTATTGTATGTTGAGGCCATTGTAAGGGATCACTGTACATTATTGTAAAATAGTCATAATAATTAATGATAGTAATAGTAAATTATAGTAAAATAATAATAATTCCTAATTAATGATAGTAATAGTAAATAATAGTAAAATAGTAATAATGATATTATTAACAATAATAATAACAACAAAATAAACATAAATAAATAATTAATTAATAGATAAATAATATCAATACAGCAGAGAAATGGAGCTGTCATGTGGATTGTACAATTCTGTCCGCTTCTCTTATGGATTGAGTTTAGATTTTGTTGCAGAAATAATTTACTGTTGTGGATTTTGCTTTCGTTTACCTGCAGATCTGCAGCAAAATCCACAGCAATCGGCTGTCCGGACACGCTGGGAGATGTAGCTTTGCAACAGCTGCAGGCACCCTGGTTGGGAAACACTGGTCTATGCCATTTTGGAAGCTGTAATGTCAGCCGTGGCGCTTGTTACTTTCCAAGAAATATAATGAATGACTTTGACATACTGGAACTTCACATCCGATTACTATATTATTATTATCTATATTTTTGAGAATTCAAATAAATACAGAACACAAAATCTCCTCACCGACATTTTTTTTTTTTGGGGGGGGGGGGGGGATTTAGACAGTTTTTTCCCGACTAAAATTGTCGCACAGAAAGTCACAGTCTAAATATGTGCGACTTTCTCACAACTTTTGCTTTAGAGGATTTTTTGATCATGATGCATTTAGTCTATTTTAGATGGTAAAATGCATTGGTGCTGAATTTATCAATAGCGAAAAGCTTTTCCGCAAAAAGTCAAATTGGCCGAAAGTACGCTGAAATGTCAGACCGTGCTGGAGCTACAGTCTAAACCGTAGATCTGAAGTCTGTGCACAGAATTTATCAAGACTCGTGCAACTTTGGATAAAATAAGCGCAAAATAGACCAGAATAACCCTCTGTAGTTTGGTTTATATTAATGCGAGAAATAGACAACATTGATACCCCCCCCCCCCCCCCCCCCCCACTGTATCCTGGCCTGAGATTACACTGACCTCATGTTATCCAATGCCATTATTTCCATGGTCATATCTTTTGTAAATTCCACATTTCACCATACTCTGTGGGTCCATTTATTCATTTTAAGGAGTTTAAACCTGTAGGTATATCCATTTTTCCTTAAAAATGGGAGATTATATGACTAAAAGTAAACAATAATTCTAAAGAATTCAGTTACATTAGTTTAGATACTTTGTAAACCTATTACATTACTTATCCTGTACTGATCCTGAGTTATATCCTGTATTATACTCCAGAGCTGTACTCACTATTCTGCTGGTGAGGTCACTGTGTACATACATTACATTACTTATCCTGTACTGATCCTGAGTTATATCCTGTATTATACTCCAGAGCTGTACTCACTATTCTGCTGGTGAGGTCACTGTGTACATACATTACATTACTTATCCTGTACTGATCCTGAGTTATATCCTGTATTATACTCCAGAGCTGTACTCACTATTCTGCTGGTGAGGTCACTGTGTACATACATTACATTACTTATCCTGTACTGATCCTGAGTTATATCCTGTATTATACTCCAGAGCTGTACTCACTATTCTGCTGGTGAGGTCACTGTGTACATACATTACATTACTTATCCTGTACTGATCCTGAGTTATATCCTGTATTATACTCCAGAGCTGTACTCACTATTCTGCTGGTGAGGTCACTGTGTACATACATTACATTACTTATCCTGTACTGATCCTGAGTTATATCCTGTATTATACTCCAGAGCTGTACTCACTATTCTGCTGGGGAGGTCACTGTGTACATACATTACCTTACTTATCCTGTACTGATCCTGAGTTATATCCTGTATTATACCCCAGAGCTGTACTCACTATTCTGCTGGTGAGGTCACTATGTACATACATTACATTACTTATCCTGTACTGATCCTGAGTTATATCCTGTATTATACTCCAGAGCTGTACTCACTATTCTGCTGGTGTGGTCACTGTGTACATACATTACATTACTTATCCTGTACTGATCCTGAGTTATATCCTGTATTATACTCCAGAGCTGCACTCACTATTCTGCCTGTTGATAATGGCCCTTCCTGAGCCATTGTAATAAAATGTTGCAGTAAGTTTCCATACATCAGAATGTAAATCATAAGTTCTGTGCAGACAATGGATGGATTGGGGCTGTGTAGAGATTGCACCTTCTAAGTCTGCAGAATTATGAATACAGCTGTGAAGTGTAATAAATGTGGAATCTTTGTATGGTGGAGGGTCACCGGGACAGTAGAGATGGCACCAGAAGTGGCACGCACCTTGTTCGCAGCCTCCTTCGGTTTGGAAGGGGTTAACAGGCTGCGGTGCCTTTACATTACAGAACAAGGGTGTTTTAGTATTATTTTTTCACGTTGGCAGCTCGGAGGGGAAGCCCATCCCTACCCAGTATTGTTGTTTGACAGAGTTAATCAGATCATTTAATCCTGTTGTGGAAATATTGGGCCTCATATAAAAACAATAGAGACCGTGCCCTGAGCTGGTTAAACTTTGGGACGGCAGGCGGCCTCAACCTTTATCCCAAAGGAGCAGAGTCCCTTAATGTTGTGTCTGTTGCTGTGATAAGGGAGGTCCTGCCCGCCGGAGGACAAACTTCAGACTCTAGGTGCCCTGTACCCGCTCTCACCCAGCCAGAGATAGTAAGAATGACCCAGGTCCTGCCCAATGACTCATGACTTCCGCACTAGAGAGTCGCTGATCATTCAGGACCATGGTGCACTGCTGGAGGGCGACATTCAAAGGAGCAAAGGACTGAAAGGGAACAAATAAAACCAGCGCTGATGTTCATTCAAAAAGTTCTGTGATATTCATGTTAGTATATCAAAAAGAGACAAACTTCACTGCTCCTATGTATAAGAATATAACTACTATAATACTGCTCCTATATACAGGAATATAACTACTATAATACTGCTCCTATACACAAGACTATAACTACTATAATACTGTCTCCTATATACAAGACTATAACTACTATAATACTGCTCCTATATACAAGAATATAACTACTATAATACTGCTCCTATATACAAGAATATAACTACTATAATACTGCCCCCTATATACAAGACTATAACTACTATAATACTGCTCCTATATACAAGAATATAACTACTATAATACTGCCTCCTATATACAAGAATATAACTACTATAATACTGCTCCTATATACAGGAATATAACTACTATAATACTGTCTCCTATATACAAGACTATAACTACTATAATACTGCTCCTATATACAAGAATATAACTACTATAATACTGTCTCCTATATACAAGAATATAACTACTATAATACTGCCCCCTATATACAAGACTATAACTACTATAATACTGCTCCTATATACAAGAATATAACTACTATAATACTGCTCCTATATACAAGAATATAACTACTATAATACTGCTCCTATATACAAGAATATAACTACTATAATACTGCTCCTATATACAAGAATATAATTACTATAATACTGCTCCTATATACAAGAATATAACTACTATAATACTGCTCCTATATACAAGAATATAACTACTATACTACTGCCCCTATATACAAGAATATAACTACTATAATACTACCCCTATATACAAGAATATAACTACTATAATACTGTCTCCTATATACAAGAATATAACTACTATAATACTGCTCCTATATACAAGAATATATCTACTATAATACTGCCTCCTATATACAAGAATATAACTACTATAATACTGCTCCTATATACAAGAATATAACTACTATAATACTGCCTCCTATATACAAGAATATAACTACTATAATACTGCTCCTATATACAAGAATATATCTACTATATTACTGCCCCCTATATACAAGAATATAACTACTATAATACTGCTCCTATATACAAGAATATAACTACTATAATACTGCCTCCTATATACAAGAATATATCTACTATAATACTGCCTCCTAAATACAAGAATATAACTACTATAATACTGCTCCTATATACAAGAATATAACTACTATAATACTGCTCCTATATACAAGAATATCACTACTATAATCCTGCTCCTATATACAAGAATATAACTACTATAATACTGCTCCTATATACAAGAATATAACTACTATAATACTGCCTCCTATATACAAGAATATAACTACTATAATACTGCCTCCTATATGCAAGAATATAACTACTATAATACTGCTCCTATATACAAGAATATAACTACTATAATACTGCTCCTATATACAAGAATATAACTACTATAATACTGCCTCCTATATACAAGAATATAGCTACTATAATACTGCCCCTATATACAAGAATATAACTACTATAATACTGCCTCATATATACAAGAATATAACTGCTATAATACTGCCCCTATATACAAGAATATAACTACTATAATACTGTCCCTATATACAAGAATATAACTACTATAATACTTCTCCTATATACAAGAATATAACTACTATAATACTGCCCCCTATATACAAGAATATAACTACTATAATACTGCTCCTATATACAAGAATATAACTACTATAATACTGCCCCTATATACAAGAATATAACTACTATAATACTGCCCCTATATACAAGAATATAACTACTATAATACTGTCCCTATATACAAGAATATAACTACTATAATACTTCTCCTATATACAAGAATATAACTACTATAATACTGCCTCATATATACAAGAATATAACTACTATAATACTGCTCCTATATACAAGAATATAACTACTATAATACTGCCTCCTATGTACAAGAATATAACTACTATAATACTGCCTCCTATATACAAGACTATAACTACTACAATACTGCTCCTATATACAAGAATATATCTACTATAATACTGCTCCTATATACAAGAATATAACTACTATAATACAAGTATATAACTACTATAATACTGCTCCTATATACAGGAATATAACTACTATAATACTGCTCCCTATATACAAGAATATAACTACTATAATACTGCCTCCTATATACAAGAATATAACTACTATAATACTACTGTCACGATTCGGCTTCCAGATAGTGGATCCTCTGTGCCAGAGAGGGATTGGCGTGGACCGTGCTAGTGGACCGGTTCTAAGCCACTACTGGTTTTCACCAGAGCCCGCCGCAAAGCGGGATGGTCTTGCTGCGGCGGTAGTGACCAGGTCGTATCCACTAGCAACGGCTCAACCTCTCTGGCTGCTGAAGATAGGCGCGGTACAAGGGAGTAGGCAGAAGCAAGGTCAGACGTAGCAGAAGGTCGGGGGCAGGCGGCAAGGTTCGTAGTCAGGATGGGTAGCAGAAGTTCAGGTACACAGGCTTTGGACACACTAAACGCTTTCACTGGCACAAGGCAACAAGATCCGGCAAGGGAGTGCAAGGGAGGAGACTAGATATAGGCAGGGAACAGGTGGGAACCAATTAAGCTAATTGGGCCAGGCACCAATCATTGGTGCACTGGCCCTTTAAGTCTCAGAGAGCTGGCGCGCGCGCGCCCTAGAGAGCGGAGCCGCGCGCGCCAGCACATGACAGCAGGGGACCGGGACGGGTAAGTGACCTGGGATGCGATTCGCGAGCGGGCGCGTCCCGCTGTGCGAATCGCATCCCCAACGGCCAAGACAGTGCAGCGCTCCCGGTCAGCGGGACTGACCGGGGCGCTGCAGGGAGAAAGACGCCGTGAGCGCTCCGGGGAGGAGCGGGGACCCGGAGCGCTAGGCGTAACAGTACCCCCCCCCTTAGGTCTCCCCTTCTCTTTGTCCGGTAACTGCCTCCCCTGGGATGAGGACACCTGGAAAGAATGGAGGGTTTCCTCAACGGCAGGCAGTACAGCAGAAGTGGGAATGGGGAGGGAGGGCAGAGGGCGAGGCCTGGCACGGGGCAGTGTGACACCAGGACGGGGGCCATGGGGAGGCACAGAGGCTTGCCTGATGGGACTGGGAGGGGGGGGAGAGGCACTTCCTGTGGCAGGCAGAGTCCCAGTTCCTGATCTCCCCGGTGGTCCAATCAATGGTGGGGGAATGAAGCCGGAGCCAAGGCAGACCGAGGAGGACCTCAGAGGTACAGTTGGGGAGAATGAAGAACTCAATCCTTTCGTGGTGGGGTCCGATAGACATCAGGAGGGGTTCTGTGCGGTAACGCACGGTGCAGTCCAATCTGGCTCCGTTGACCGCGGAAATGTAGAGCGGTTTGACGAGACGGGTCACCGGGATGCTGAATCTATTAACAAAGGACTCCAACATAAAATTCCCAGAGGCACCAGAGTCCAAGCAGGCCACGGCTGAGATGGAGGAGTTGGCTGTAGGGGAAATCCGCACGGGCACCGTGAGACGTGGAGAAGAAGACTTAGAAGCAAAAGATGCCACACCCACGTGAGCTGGGTGCGTGCGTGCGTTTCCCAGACGTGGAGGACGGATAGGGCAATCCACCAAGAAATGCTCAGTACTGGCACAATACAGACAGAGATTTTCTTCTCTACGGCGATTCCTCTCTTCCTGGGTCAGGCGAGACCGATCCACTTGCATGGCCTCCTCGGCGGGAGGCCCAGGCGAAGACTGCAAAGGATGCTGTGGGAGAGGAGCCCAGAGATCTAAGTCTTTTTCCTGGCGGAGCTCTTGGTGTCGCTCAGAAAAACGCATGTCAATGCGGGTAGCCAAATGGATGAGTTCTTGGAGGTTGGCAGGAATCTCTCGTGCGGCCAGCACATCCTTGATGCGACTGGATAGGCCTTTTTTAAAGGTCGCGCAGAGAGCCTCATTATTCCAGGATAGTTCAGAAGCAAAAGTACGGAATTGTATGGCGTACTCGCCAACGGAAGAATTACCCTGGACCAGGTTCAGCAAGGCAGTCTCAGCAGAAGAGGCTCGGGCAGGTTCCTCAAAGACACTTCGGACTTCAGCAAAGAAGGACTGGACTGTGGCTGTGGCAGGATCATTGCGGTCCCAGAGCGGTGTGGCCCAAGACAAGGCCTTTCCTGAAAGAAGACTTACTACGAACGCCACCTTAGACCGTTCTGTAGGAAACAAGTCTGACAACATCTCCATATGCAGGGAACACTGAGACAAAAATCCACGGCAGAGTCTGGAGTCCCCATCAAATTTGTCCGGCAGGGACAAGCGGAGGTTAGGAGCGGCCACTCGCTGCGGAGGAGGTGCAGGAGCTGGCGGAGGAGATGGTTGCTGCTGTAGCAGAGGCAGAATTTGCTGTAACATGGCGGTCAACTGCGACAGCTGCTGTCCTTGTTGGGCAATCTGCTGCGATTGCTGAGCGACCACCGTGGGAAGGTCAGCGAGACTTGGCAGCGGCACCTCAGCGGGATCCATGGCCGGATCTACTGTCACGATTCGGCTTCCAGATAGTGGATCCTCTGTGCCAGAGAGGGATTGGCGTGGACCGTGCTAGTGGACCGGTTCTAAGCCACTACTGGTTTTCACCAGAGCCCGCCGCAAAGCGGGATGGTCTTGCTGCGGCGGTAGTGACCAGGTCGTATCCACTAGCAACGGCTCAACCTCTCTGGCTGCTGAAGATAGGCGCGGTACAAGGGAGTAGGCAGAAGCAAGGTCAGACGTAGCAGAAGGTCGGGGGCAGGCGGCAAGGTTCGTAGTCAGGATGGGTAGCAGAAGTTCAGGTACACAGGCTTTGGACACACTAAACGCTTTCACTGGCACAAGGCAACAAGATCCGGCAAGGGAGTGCAAGGGAGGAGACTAGATATAGGCAGGGAACAGGTGGGAACCAATTAAGCTAATTGGGCCAGGCACCAATCATTGGTGCACTGGCCCTTTAAGTCTCAGAGAGCTGGCGCGCGCGCGCCCTAGAGAGCGGAGCCGCGCGCGCCAGCACATGACAGCAGGGGACCGGGACGGGTAAGTGACCTGGGATGCGATTCGCGAGCGGGCGCGTCCCGCTGTGCGAATCGCATCCCCAACGGCCAAGACAGTGCAGCGCTCCCGGTCAGCGGGACTGACCGGGGCGCTGCAGGGAGAAAGACGCCGTGAGCGCTCCGGGGAGGAGCGGGGACCCGGAGCGCTAGGCGTAACAACTGCTTCGATATACAAAAATAAAACTACTATGATACTGCTCCTATACAAGAATATAACTACTATAATACTGCCCCTATATACAAGAATATAACTACTATATCGCTACGAATATGAATCTACCTCTGTATAACTCATTCGATATCTCACTGGATTTTCCCTATATTGTACATATGTCACTTTTCACCAATGGATTCATTTCCAACAACATGTCTATAGTTTTGATCCGTTGGGGTCTCACAGCGATGATTAGAATGAGCCGGTGATAAGTCTATGAAGCCGTCTTGTGCAGCAGCAGGTAGTCGGGGAGTCATGGAGGCTTCTGCACACTCCTCCCTGTCCTCCTCCTGATCGGTGACATGCCCGGTGTTTTTAGTAATAATCTTTTCCTCCTAGTTTCAAATGTCTTGAAAGAAATAAAATAAATAAAATACTGTGTAACAGACTTGTCCCGATGCCAAAATTTAGACTTTGATACCAGTATGTAGGGGGGAATTTATTAGTGTTTTAGTGAAGGTTTTGGTGAGAAATTGTTGCAAGTTTTTAAGCAGTCACTAGTTTACACAATAATTTCTGACGCCAATATGTGTGCCATGTTTTCTTAGCCTTGGCTGTGGCCCCCATAGCCCGGGGTCTGGTCCGCACTCACTGATGGAGATCCAGGACACTTGCCCCGGCGAGCGGCACTTTCACCTATATGTGCTCACGTCCAAACAAGTGAAAGCAGCCTGTTAGTGTGAGCCACACACCTGCAGCTTACACTTACACTGACAGCCTCTGACCACATGCAGCACAGGCACAAGGATGTCACTCATCAGCGCTGCACTGTGGAGTGGACAGGACATGACTGCTGTTGCCTGGTATCCTGCTGCGTTGGATAAGTGAGGTATATGGTTTTGTTTTTTACTTAACTTTTTTTTAACAGGGCACAAATGTGGGGGAGAGGATCTACCTACCCACCAGCTTACCTGCCTACCTAACTACATGCCTGGCTACCTAACTATCTACCTGTGAATCTACATATCTGGTTACCTAACTACATTCCTGGATACATCTGGCTACCTACATAGCTGGCTTCCTACCTATATACCTGGCTACCTAACTACATACCTGGCTACCTAACTGCCTACTTACATGCCTGGCTTCCTCTGGATATCTAAATACCTACCTACATACCTGGCTACCTGCCTATATACTTAACTACCTACCTACATTACTGGCTACCTAACAACCTAGCTAGCTAACTAACTATCTTGCTATTTGGCTACCTAATTACCTAGCTAACTACCTACATAAATAACTACCTAGTTAGCTACCTACCTACCTTCCCTTTTACTGTGCAGGATACCAACAGGGGCATTAAAACAGTTAGGGCCAACAGATGTGAGATTGTGAAGAGATGGAAAAGGCACTGGTTAAAATGTGGAGTGTAAGATGTTTGTTCTTCAGATGCTGAAGAGATGAAGTTTTGGCTGAAAGAAGTTGTCATGGCGTTTTTTGTCAGATTTGGTCAGTAACAGTATGATGGTAATATGTATGATGATAATATTCCTCCTTGTATACTGGTATTATTGGTAATATTGGTCTCAGTATACAGGATTTGGTTAGTTACAGTATGATGGTAATATGTATGGTGATAATATTCCTCCTTGTATACTGGTATTATTGGTAATATTGGTCTCAGTATACAGGATTTGGTCAGTAACAGTATGATGGTAATATGTAGGGTGATAATATTCCTCCTTATATACTGATGTTATTGGTTATATTAGTCTCAGTATTATTGTAATATGTATGGTGATATTTGCTCCTTGTATATTCTTGTTATTTTGTAACTGTATGACTATCTTTTAGGGGTACTATGTTAGTGTTAGTTATGTTTTCTTTTTCTTTTTTTAAGAAATTAATATTATTAATTTTTTAAACTATCCTTGAGATAGGGTGATAGGAGTTTGTGGTTGCAGCAATCACACTCTCAAGCAGTATTGAGATCTGAGGGTGATAGTGTGATTGCTGAAAGCACACTGTGGATGATGGCGTGATTAGGGGCGTGACTAGGGGTGTGGTTAGGGGCGTGGTTTGTGCTATAGGCTCTAGCCCCTGTTCTTTTGGAGACCTAGCAAAACTCCTGCTGGGGACATGTCAAAAGTTTTGATCGGTTGGGGTCTTAGCGGTGAACCCCCAGCAAACATTAGAACAAGCAGAATGAAGCGTCTTCATTGATTGACTACGTTCCCTTTCTTCATCTCTATTCAGCCCAGACCGTCATGATGCTCCATTAAAAGAGTAGTATAGCGGTGGCTTTTATTATACCATTGTGCCCGGGCTGCAAAAAGGAGTAAAAACAAACCTTACCTCACCTTCCGTCACTCCCCCGTTGCGCAGATATCGGTCTTTGGTCTCTTTCCTGCTTCCGTGCGCATGGATCGTCACACTCCGATCAGATTATTGCCGGCCGCAGCAGTGTCCTGCCTCAGCTGGTAATAGGCTGAGTGCAGTGTCATGTAAGGAACCTGGGCCGTCTCCCTGAACCCGCCGTCTCCCTGCTGCCCACGCTGCTTACATGACACTGCGCTCAGCGTATCAGGATGAGGCGGGACATCGCTGCGGACAGCAATAAGCTGATCACAGTGTGACGATCTGTGCACATGGAAGCAGGAAGAAGACCGGCACCGAAGGACAGAGGACCGATAGTGGCGCAATGGGGGAACAAAGGAAGGTGAGCTACAGTTTTGTTTTTTTACTTTTTGCAGCCCAGACACAATGGGATCGTGAAAAACCACACCAGACATCTGCCTAGACATCTTAGGTTCCTCACTTTTCTATTTCCAACACAAAGGTGGAGTTTTACAATTAGCACAGATTTTGCCACACCTGCTTCGAAATTTTTTGGTTTTGCCTAAAAAAATTACGTTGAACACGTCACTTCATAAATTTGCGCAAATGATAGGAGGCTCCGGATAGTGCCAAAAAAAGAGAAAAAAAAGGAGAAAAACTTTGCATCATGGAGGGGCAAGCTGTGCATAACTAGCTTGTCCCCTGACTGGTGAGCAGTTAAGGGGTGAAGAAATGTACAGGCAAGGTTTTTTAGCCCCCTCCCCCGCCTGTAAAACTTGCCAGTGGCTACAGTGGTATGTCCCATGGGTAGGGGGGAAGGAGTGCACCAATCAGGGGTTTAATAGTTACCCGGGCTTTCGGGGCCCTCCCCTGGGTATTTATAGCTGTGGTGCCTCCCTTCCCCCCTCAATCTGCCCAGGACCCGGAGTTTTGTCTGCCGGTTGGTATGTATCTGCCCCTTATATTATGGCCCGGATGGAGCAGGAGGGTGAGGGTTGGCATGCTCGATTGTGGCTGAGCTGTCCTCCCCTCCTGTTGCACCCTGGCATTGGGTTCGGGAGGCTGGCGGACCTCTCACCCTCTCACAGTCCTGCTCTCCTTCCCCCTGTCCTGCCCGTTCCTTTAATCCTCCTCCCTGCCCGTTCCTATAATCCCCTTCCCTGTCCCGTTCCTTTCATTTCCTGCCTGTTTCGTTAATCCCCTTCCCTGTCCCGTTCCTTTCATCTCCTGCCCGTTCCGTTAATCCCCTTCCCTGTCCCGTTCCTTTAATCTCCTGCCCGTTCCTTTCATCCTTTTCTCTGCCGTTCCTTCAATCCTCTTCCCTGGCCGAGCCCCCTTCTCATGCGTGCTCCTTATGAGCGCGCTTTGCCTCCTTCCCCCGTTACTGTCCCCTCCGCTGCGGTGGCGGCCCCCTGGGTGGCTGCTGATGTTTTTTGCAGGCTTGCGCAAATGGACGTTTATTGACGTCCATTTGCGTGTCCCTAGCTATGATGCGCGCTCACAAGTTGAGCGCGCATCATAGCCGCTGGGTCCCGGTTGCTATTAGCAACCAGGACCCATGCTAATGCCGGACATCGCCAATCGGGCAGATGTCCGGCATTACCTTTTTTGGATGCGGCGATCAAAGTTGATCGCCGCATCTGAATGTATGTACGGGCGTCCCGGCTGCTCAGTCGGGCTGATCGGGACCATCGCGATTAAATCGCGATGTCCCGATCAGCTGGAACGCAGCAGGAGGGTCACTTACTTGCCTCCTGCGCGTCCGCTCGTGGATTGATTGCTCCAAGCCTGAAATTCAGGCTTGAGCAATCAATCACCGATGACCTAGATCATTGCCATGTTAACACATGGCAAGTGATCTGTGTTAGGTTCTGTGTGTGCAGTGTTGTGGCTCCCTATGGGAGCTATAGCATTGCACACACAAAAAAAAAATAAAAAAAATTTCAAGAAGATCAATTTAACCCTTGCCATAAAACATTGGATCACTACTCCCCCCCTTTTTTTTCCCCCCCATACATAAAAAAATAAATAAATAAATAAAAAAAATAAATAAATACATTACTAAATAAATGAATAAATAAAATAATTAAATAAAATATAAAAATTTGTATTACATCAAGCATATACACCTATACGGTATCGCTGCTTGCGTACATGTCCGTACTATCTAAATATATCTTCGATTGCAGTACTCCTTCAATGGCGTATGTGCCCAAAAAAATAAATAAATAAATAAATAAAAATACATAAATAAATAAATGAATTAATAAAAAAAAAATATATATATATATATATATATATATATATATATATATATATATATATATATATACCGTATATACTCGAGTATAAGCCGACCCGAGTATAAGCCGAGACCCCTAATTTCAACCCAAAATCCCAGGAAAAGTTATTGACTCGAGTATAAGCCTAGGGTGGGAAATACCTCATCCCCCCCTGTCATCATCCAGACCCGTCATTAACATCCTCATCATCCCCTTGTCATCATCCCACACATCCCCCCTTCATCATCCCCTTGTCATCATCCCACACATCCCCTTATCATCCCACACATCCCCTTATCATCCCACACATCCCCCCTTCATCATCCCCTTGTCATCATCCCACACATCCCCTTGTCATCATCCCACACATCCCCCCTTCATCATCCCCTTGTCATCATCCCACACATCCCCTTATCCCACACATCCCCCCTTCATCATCCCCTTGTCATCATCCCACACATCCCCTTGTCATCATCCCACACATCCCCCCTTCATCATCCCCTTGTCATCATCCCACACATCCCCTTATCCCACACATCCCCCCTTCATCATCCCCTTGTCATCATCCCACACATCCCCTTATCATCCCACACATCCCCCCTTCATCATCCCCTTGTCATCATCCCACACATCCCACACATCCCCCCTTCATCATCCCCTTGTAATCATCCCACACCCCCCCCCCCTTCATCATCCCCACCCCCCTTCATCATCCCCACACCCCCCCCCCCTTCATCATCCTCTTCTCATCATTCGCCCTCAGTGGTCTTCAACCTGCGGACCTCCAGAGGTTTCAAAACTACAACTCCCAGCAAGCCCGGGCAGCCATCGGCTGTCCGGGCTTGCTGGGAGTTGTAGTTTTGAAACCTCCGGAGGTCCGCAGGTTGAAGACCACTGCGGCCTTCAACATGCGGACCTCCAGAGGTTTCAAAACTACAACTCCCAGCAAGCCCGGGCAGCCATCGGCTGTCCGGGCTTGCTGGGAGTTGTAGTTTTGAAACCTCCGGAGGTCCGCAGGTTGAAGACCACTGCGGCCTTCAACATCATCCAGCCCCCTCTCACCCCCTTTAGTTCTGAGTACTCACCTCCGCTCGGCGCTGGTCCGGTCCTGCAGGGCTGTCCGGTGAGGAGGTGGTCCGGTGAGGAGGTGGTCCGGGCTGCTATCTTCACCGGGGGCGCCTCTTCTCCGCGCTTCCGGCCCGGAATAGAGCCGTTGCCTTAACAACGACGCATCTGCGTCGTTGTCAAGGCAACGTGACTATTCTGAGGCCGGGCCCGAAGCGCTTAGAAGAGGCCTCCCCGGTGAAGATAGCAGCCCGGACCACCTCCTCACCGGACCACCTCCTTACCGGACAGCCCTGCAGGACCGGACCAGCGCCGAGCGGAGGTGAGTACTCAGAACTAAAGGGGGTGAGAGGGGGCTGGATGATGTTGAAGGCCGCAGTGGTCTTCAACCTGCGGACCTCCGGAGGTTTCAAAACTACAACTCCCAGCAAGCCCGGACAGCCGATGGCTGCCCTGGCTTGCTGGGAGTTGTAGTTTTGAAACCTCTGGAAGTCCGCAGGTTGAAGACCACTGCGGGTGGGGGAGTTCACTCGAGTATAAGCCGAGGGGGGTGTTTTCAGCACGAAAAATCGTGCTGAAAAACTCGGCTTATACTCGAGTATATACGGTATATATATATATATATATATATATATATATATATATATATATATATATATATATATATATATATATATATATATATATATAAATAAAAAAATATTTAAAATATTAATTATAAAAAAATAAAATAAAAAATAACATAAATAAAAAATTATAAATAATAATAAAAGAATAATAAATTACAATGAAATGAAAAAGTACAAACTATGTAGATTTCAATGCACATACGCATGTGGTATCAAAGGCCACGTGCGTCAATGTCCGAACTATCAAGTTATATATCCTCATTTGTTTGCACGGTTTGGGGTGTAAGCGCAAATTAATAATTACATATATATATATTCTACAGTCCCATATAGCGTATTTTGGTCGCTTTTTATACCTAATAAAATAAATAAATAAATAAATAAATGAATAAATAATCACAACTCTGATTGACGCGACAATGGTACCGCTGTAAACTTCGGATCACGGCGCATGGTTCTTGCAGCCACTGCACCCCAAACCCTCCATCACCTCTCCTCTGCTGCTGGTTTCCCGGCGCCATTCCGGGCGGCGGCAGAGTACCCGCAACCAGGTGGTCTCCAGCGTGCCTTGTCCCACGCCTGCGGTGGTGAAGTGGTTCCTCCATCTTTTGTGCCTTCTCCATCTTCTGGACTTAGCGAGCGTTCTGTTGCGGGGGGCAGGGGTGGCTCTATTTTCGTGCCTGCTCTTGGGGCTTTGGCAGGCCAGTTGTCTTCAGCTGGCTAGGCTGGGTTGGTGCCCTCTCCTTCCCCGGTTAGTGTGCTTATGGCTGTTCTGGGTAGTATCCGCCTTTTGTTCCTGTGGTTTTGTTGGGTTTGGGTCTCGGATATAGGTGTATGTCTATGTTGGTCTCTGGTTGTGAGTTGGGTACGTCTCTTCTTGACGGGGTGCTTTGGTGTGGTTTCATTTTCTGCGGTGCTCACTTAGGTGAGTGGTCTTTTGGCCTTACGCTCTGGATGACCGGGTTTTGTGGACTTAGCTCCTGAGGCTTGTTCCTTATCCTGAATCGGTGGCACCCAGTTACGGTTTTGTTTCTTTTGGTTTTCTCCCCCCTTGGTTTGGTGTTTCTCTCCGTCACTAGTTGTCGTCCCTCTCCGCTGCTCTGTTCGTCCCAGTGTATTGTCTGATGTTTTCTCCTGTTTTGCTCCCGATCTCTGGTAGGCATGGGACTCCTGTATGTCGTGCTGGGTGCTTTAGCTGATGTGGCGGTGGGTAGGTTTCGCTTGGGTCTCAGTTTGTCTTTCCTTGTGGGTTCTTCTGTTTGTGGTGGTTTTTCCGGAGGAGGATTCTCCTGTGCTCTACGCTTGTTGGGGTGTGGTTTGTTGCAGTCTTCCGCATGCCGCGTGGCGTTGGTCTGCAGTTTTCCTGTGAACGGGGAGTGTTTGCGTTTTCTCTGTTTTGGTTTCCTCGGGGCTCGCTAGGTGCCCCTGTTCCGGTCCTTGCTGGTTTACTGTATGTTCCGCATGGAATATGGTTCTGGGCGGAGTTTTTTCCTGCAGGTTGTCTCTGGCCACCGAGGGTGTCTGGTATTTGTGCCCCCGTATATGTGCCCCTGGTACGCTATGGGCTGACATTTCGGTTGGTTGGGGTTTTTTCAGGAGTTGGGCAGTGGACTGGCCTGCTTTCAGTTCCCCATTGCAGCGCACGGGTAGCTCGCTCTGTTCTCGGTTGTGGCTGGTTGGGTCGGTTGTTGGTGTGGTGTTTGGTTTTCCAGTGGTGCTGCGGTGGGTTTCTGCCATGCTTGGGGTTTTGTTTGAGCTTTTCCCTTGGTGTTGGTTGTGGGACTTTGGGTGCTTGCTTCGGCAGCTCATGTTTTAGACTTGTAACGTTACTGTGTGGGTTGGCATGGCCCCTGTGCTTGGTTGCGCGCTACTTTTGTGATGCTTTTCTTCTTTTCTGGTGTGTGATTTGAGTGATCAGGGGGCGTGTTTTCTTCCTGTGCTCTGCCTGTTGCATTTAGTGCTTCGCTGTTTGTAGTTACGATTTCTTTCAGGGCTACGCTCCCTGGGGTCGGTATTGGGTGTTGACGTTTTGTCCCGTTTTCTCTGGCTGTAGTTCCGGAGGGTTGCTTGTGCGGCCGGCCTGTGGGTCCTTGGGGAGAGTGGTGTAATTCTTGGTCCGCTTTGGTGGCTCCTGCGGTTTGGTCGCACTCATGGTACGGCGCTTGCGAGTGGTTAGTGTTGGTGTGGAGGCCGGGATGTCTACAGTCGAGGAGGGTCCCGGAGGTTCCAGAGGGTCTGTGGACAGCGGATAAAAACTTTAAAAAAAAAAAATAAATAAAATATTGGTTTCCATACCTGGAATGCCCCTTGATGTAACCTTATAAGGCTCTGATGTTTGATTTACTGTTTCGTTTTAATAGGATGTGATAATGGAAGTTATCTGCTGTGTCACCTCTCCTAGGAGGTTCGAGATTTGGGCAGTGTTCTCAGTGTATCCAAATAACATTCTGAGTATGTGATGCTGGGATCTTCACCTGTTAATGTGAATCACCTATAAAAAAAAAAAAAAAAGAAAAAAGTTGGTTGGCTTTCCCGCTGTGCTGCGATCCAGTGGGGTGCGGTTGGCGCACGGCACATGGCAGGGGGTGATTTTCTTTCTGCTTTGCAGGTGGTGTATACCTAGGGGGCCCGCGAGTGGGTGGTGTATACCAAGGGGCTGGGCCCGCGAGTGGGTGGCCTTGCTGTCAGCGACCGTTATTTTCCTATCATTTTTAGGTCGCTTGGTGGCGGCTGCGGGTCGGGTTTTTGGTTGTCGTTTTGCGTAATTTTTCTGATCCGAGATTTTGCGCTAGCTTTTTTCAGGGCTATGTGGATGGGGCACTTTTTCTTTCTCCTCGTCTCCTTCCATGGGACTTGGGTGTCCGTGTTTTTGGGTGCCTATTTTGTGCGTTTCATGGAAAAAGTTTAAAAAATAAATAAAGAAATAAAAAAATATAAATAAAAACAGGCCCGTCGGTCCGAGACTATTTAGGCGATCCGGGAGACGCAGCTCGTGCTCCATGAGGGTCCATGAATGACTGTTTTGTGAGTTCGGGATTTGCTCTCTTTTTGTATCGGGGCCGGCGGAGGTGGATGGGGTTTCCGGAGAGGGTAGCGCTGCACGTGGGGCGCGGGCGATCTGCATGTTGTGTTGCTATTTTTGCCCAGTTTGATGTTTCCCATGTGTGTTTTTGTTTTAAGAGCGGCTTTCTGCAAGGTGGTGCGAATGCTGCAGCACTCTTCGGTGTATGGGCGCGTCTGAGAGAGAAGTTCACACGGGTTATTTAAAATAAATAAATAAATAAATAAAATAAATAAAAATAAAAAAAATGGTCATGGTGGCAGGCACCTCGGATTTCCTGGAGAGGAAATGTGTTGAGCGGATTTCCTGGAGAGGAAATGTTTCGTGTGTGTCAGGGGGCTGCGGTGGCCCCAGGTGTTGGCTATCCAGTTTCTCTTGGGTGGGGGTCGGAGCCCAGTGTAAGGCTAACTGGTCTCCTCCGTGGCGGTAAGAAGACGGTGAAAGCGGGGTCAACCCGGGGTAGACCTCCACACAGGACAGTGTGGCAGCACCTCTCGGGTTGGTAAGAAGCCAATCGGTGTCTTTGTTACAGTTAAATTGTTATTTATATAAGTAATTTTATAAATAAAGCTGTGGCCGATTCCCACCCACGGAAAAGTTGAATTGTTGTTGTGTCAGTTATTATTTCATTAATTATTGTAATAAGGGGGAGGGGTAGTTCTAGCCTGCTAGGAGCTAATTGGGTCTCAACAGTCTTCCTACGCCGACCCATTACTTGAATACATTTATAAATTCTCTGCTACGTGTCTAATTTAAGAATTTGCGCGTGCAATATAATGCATTGTATGAGTTTAAAAAAAGGCGCACATCAGTGAACCTCCCGAATCCTGCGCCATTTAGGGAGAGGTGTATTACTTGCGCTGTGCTTTGCGCAATGATTGCGCGGGTGATTTATGTAACAATTTGTGCATGCTAACTGACAAAGTGGGCGCAAACTTGCTTGGTTGCAGTCACCCCACTATAACCAGCCTCTGTCTAGGCTGATGTGACTGATAACAGAGAATAATAGACGTGCAGTGGCCCCTATGTGATCCGGACCTGACTCCTTCCAGTTCCCAATTATTGGTTATATTGGTCTCAGTATACAGGATTTGGTCAGTAACATTATGATGGTAATATGTATGGTGATAATATTCCTCCTTGTATACTGATATTATTGGTCTCAGTATACAGGATTTGGTCAGTAACAGTATGATGGTAATATGTATGGTGATAATATTCCTCCTTGTATACTGATATTATTGGTTATATTGGTCTCAGTATACAGGATTTGGTCAGTAACAGTATGATGGTAATATGTATGGGAGGAATATTTCCTCCTTGTATACTGATATTATCGGTAATATTGGTCTCAGTATACAGGATTTGGTCAGTAACATTATGAGGTAATATGTATGGTGATAATATTCCTCCTTGTATGCTGATATTATTGGTTATATTAGTCTCAGTATACAGGATTTAGTTAAATGACAAATTACGAAATACAGAAACGACTAAGCGGGTACAAACTTGCTTGGTTGCAGCCCCCCCTATATCCTGCCTCTGCCTAGCCTGATGTGACTGATAACAGAGAGTAATAGACGTGCAGTGGCCCCTGTGTGATCCGGACCTGACTCCTTCCGGTTCCCACAGACCAGCTGGCTCTGACCATTGGTGCATACTGACTGATCTGTAGAATAGCAGCAGAGGTGGGAGCGCAGGGCAGGACAGGGAGAGGTCTCAGCGGGGTGCCCAAATCTCCGCTAATAATACAATGTAGCCAGAGGGGTTTAACACTCTCTATTCTGAGGGATACATCATGTAGCAGAAGGGAAAGGCATGTCCTCATAAACTCATTCTGACAGCTCTGTCCAGCAGGTCTCCAAATTGTGCACCTCCAGCTGTTGCAAAACTACCGTTGGCTGTCCAGGCATGCTGGAAGTGGTAGTTTTGCAACAGTTTGAGATCTACAGTTTGGATACCACTACCCTAGTCTATGCTAGCATCTGCACCGTGACCAAAAAGGGGTTAAAAAACTGAGGTAACTACATTGGGAACATGTATGGTGTGATCCGATTGGCTGGCAGGGCACCCTGGGAATTGTGGTTCTCCATTAGATCTGTAATCTGTCTAAACGTGGGGGGATGACATCAGCGGGCTGCACTGTGGTTACAATGTGATAGAATGTTATAACCAATGTTCAAGAACAGTCAAGTGGTAGATACAGAGATACATTGTATCAAGGCGGGTCCATAAGGATCCATTATATCAGACTTGGTCCAGCACTAGGTGCCCCATAGTGATACATTATATCAGACTTGGTCCAGCACCAGGTGCCCCATAGTGATGCATTATATCAGACTTGGTCCAGCACCAGGTGCCCCATAGTGATACATTATATCAGACTTGGTCCAGCACCAGGTGCCCCATAGTGATACATTATATAAGACTTGGTCCAGCACCAGGTGCCCCATAGTGAAACATTATATCAGACTTGGTCCAGCACCAGGTGCCCCATAGTGATGCATTATATCAGACTTGGTCCAGCACCAGGAGCCCCATAGTGATGCATTATATCAGACTTGGTCCAGCACCAGGTGCCCCATAGTGATACATTATATCAGACTTGGTCCAGCACCAGGTGCCCCATAGTGATGCATTATATCAGACTTGGTCCAGCACCAGGTGCCCCATAGTGATACATTATATCAGACTTGGTCCAGCACCAGGTGCCCCATAGTGATGCATTATATCAGACTTGGTCCAGCACCAGGTGCCCCATAGTGATACATTGTATCTGACTTGGTCCAGTACCAGGTGCCCCATAGTGATACATTATATCAGACTTGGTAGAGCACCAGGGGCCCCATAGTGATACATTATATCAGACTTGGTCAAGCACCAGGTGCCCCATAGTGATACATTATATCAGACTTGGTCCAGCACTAGGTGCCCCATAGTAATCCATTATATCAGACTTGGTCCAGCACTAGGTGCCCCATAGTGATACATTATATCAGACTTGGTCCAGCACTAGGTGCCCCATAGTGATACATTGTATCAGACTTGGTGCCCCATAGTGATACACCCCCTCAGGTCATTGTGGTATAATGATCCAGCACTAGGTGCCCCATAGTGATACACCCCCTCAGTGTGGTATAATGATCCAGCGCTAGGTGCCCCACAGTGATACACCCCCTCAGGTCAGTGTGGTATAATGATCCAGCACTAGGTGCCCCATAGTGATACACCCCCTCAGGTCAGTGTGGTATAATGATCCAGCACTAGGTGCCCCATAGTGATACACCCCCTCAGGTCAGTGTGGTATAATGATCCAGCACTAGGTGCCCCATAGTGATACATCCCCTCAGGTCAGTGTGGTATAATGATCCAGCACTAGGTGCCCCATAGTGATACACCCCCTCAGGTCACTGTGGTATAATGATCCAGCACTAGGTGCCCCATAGTGATACACCCCCTCAGGTCAGTGTGATATAATGATGCAGCACTAGGTGCCCCATAGTGATCCATCCCCTCAGGTCAGTGTGGTATAATGATCCAGCACTAGGTGCCCCATAGTGATACACCCCCTCAGGTCAGTGTGGTATAATGATCCAGCGCTAGGTGCCCCATAGTGATACACCCCCTCAGGTCAGTGTGGTATAATGATCCAGCACTTGGTGCCCCATAGTGATACATCCCCTCAGGTCAGTGTGGTATAATGATCCAGCACTTGGTGCCCCATAGTGATACAACCCCTCAGGTCAGTGTGGTATAATGGTCCAGCACTAGGTGCCCCACAGTGATACACCGCCTCAGGTCAGTGTGGTATAATGATCCAGCACTAGGTGCCCCATAGTGATACACCCCCTCTGGTCAGTGTGGTATAATGATACAACACTAGGTGCCCCATAGTGATACATCCCCTCAGGTCAGTGTGGTATAATGATCCAGCACTAGGTGCCCCATAGTGATACAACCCCTCAGTGTGGTATAATGATCCATCACTAGGTGCCCCATAGTGATACACCCCCTCAGGTCAGTGTGGTATAATGATCCAGCACCAGGTGCCCCATAGTGATACACCCCATCAGGTCAGTGTGGTATAATGGTCCATCACCAGGTGCCCCATAGTGATACACCCCCTCAGGTCAGTGTGGTATAATGGTCCATCACCAGGTGCCCCATAGTGATACATCCCCTCAGGTCAGTGTGGTATAATGATGCAGCACTAGGTGCCCCATAGTGATACACCCCCTCAGGTTAGGTTGGTATAATGATCCAGCACTAGGTGCCCCATAGTGTTACACTTCCTCAGGTCAGTGTGGTATAATGATCCAGCACTAGGTGCCCCACAGTAAAACACCCCCTCAGGTCAGTGTGGTATAATGATCCAGCACTAGGTGCCCCATAGTGATACACTCCCTCAGGTCAGTGTGGTATAATGATCCAGCAGTAGGTGCCCCATAGTGATACACCCGCTCAGGTCAGTGTGGTATAATGGTCCAGCACTAGGTGCCCCATAGTGATACATCCCCTCAGGACAGTGTGGTATAATGGTCCAGCACTAGGTGCCCCATAGTGATACACCCCCTCAGGACAGTGTGGTGTAATGATCCAGCACTAGGTGCCCCATAGTGATACACCCCCTCAGGTCAGTGTGGTATAATGATCCAGCACCAGGTGCCCCATAGTGATACACCCCCTCAGGTCAGTGTGGTATAATGATCCAGCACTAGGTGCCCCATAGTGATACACCCCCTAAGGTCAGTGTGGTATAATGATCCAGCACTAGGTGCCCCATAGTGATACACCCCCTCAGGTCAGTGTGGTATAATGATCCAGCACTAGGTGCCCCATAGTGATACACCCCCTCAGGTCAGTGTGGTTTAATGATCCAGCGCTAGGTGCCCCATAGTGATACACCCCCTCAGGTCAGTGTGGTATAATGATCCAGCGCTAGGTGCCCCATAGTGATACACCCCCTCAGGTCAGTGTGGTATAATGATCCAGCACTAGGTGCCCCATAGTGATACACCCCCTCAGGTCAGTGTGGTATAATGATCCAGCACTAGGTGCCCCATAGTGATACACCCCCTCAGGTCAGTGTGGTATAATGATCCAGCACTAGGTGCCCCATAGTGATACACCCCCTCAGGTCAGTGTGGTATAATGATCCAGCGCTAGGTGCCCCATAGTGATACACCCCCTCAGGTCAGTGTGGTATAATGATCCAGCACTAGGTGCCCCATAGTGATACACCCCCTCAGGTCAGTGTGGTATAATGATCCAGCACTAGGTGCCCCATAGTGATACACCCCCTCAGGTCAGTGTGGTATAATGATCCAGCACTAGGTGCCCCATAGTGATACACCCCCTCAGGTCAGTGTGGTATAATGATGCAGCACTAGGTGCCCCATAGTGATACACCCCCTCAGGTCACTGTGGTATAATGGTCCAGCACTAGGTGCCCCATTGTGATACACCCCCTCAGTGTGGTATAATGATCCAGCACTAGGTGCCCCATAGTGATACACCCCCTCAGGTCAGTGTGGTATAATGATCCAGCACTAGGTGCCCCATAGTGATACACCCCCTCAGGTCAGTGTGGTATAATGACCAAGCGCTAGGTGCCCCATAGTGATACACCCCCTCAGGTCAGTGTGGTATAATGATCCAGCACTAGGTGCCCCACAGTGATACACCCCCTCAGGTCAGTGTGGTATAATGATCCAGCACTAGGTGCCCCATAGTGATACACCCCCCCAGGTCAGTGTGGTATAATGATCCAGCACTAGGTGCCCCATAGTGATACACCCCCTCAGTGTGGTATAATGATCCAGCACTAGGTGCCCCATAGTGATACACCCCCTCAGTGTGGTATAATGATCCAGCACTAGGTGCCCCATAGTGATACACCCCCTCAGGTCAGTGTGGTATAATGATCCAGCGCTAGGTGCCCCATAGTGATACACCCCCTCAGGTTAGGTTGGTATAATGATCCAGCACTAGGTGCCCCATAGAGATACACCCCCTCAGGTCACTGTGGTATAATGATCCAGCACTAGGTGCCCCATATTGATACACCCCCTCAGGTCAGTGTGGTATAATGATCCAGCACTAGGTGCCCCATAGTGATACACCCCCTCAGGACAGTGTGGTATAATGATGCAGCACTAGGTGCCCCACAGTGATACACCCCCTCAGTGTGGTATAATGGTCCAGCACTAGGTGCCCCATAGTGATACACCCCCTCAGTGTGGTATAATGGTCCAGCACTAGGTGCCCCATAGTGATACACCCCCTCAGGTCAGTGTGGTATAATGATGCAGCACTAGGTGCCCCATAGTGATACACCCCCTCAGGTCAGTGTGGTATAATGATGCAGCACTAGGTGCCCCATAGTGATACACCCCCTCAGGTCAGTGTGGTATAATGATCCAGCACTAGGTGCCCCATAGTGATACACCCCCTCAGGTCAGTGTGGTATAATGGTCCAGCACTAGGTGCCCCATAGTGATACATCCCCTCAGGTCAGTGTGGTATAATGGTCCAGCACTAGGTGCCCCATAGTGATACACCCCCTCAGGTTAGGTTGGTATAATGATCCAGCACTAGGTGCCCCATAGTGATACACCCCCTCAGGTCAGTGTGGTATAATGATCCAGCACTAGGTGCCCCATAGTGATACACCCCCTCAGTGTGGTATAATGATCCAGCACTAGGTGCCCCATAGTGATACACCCCCTCAGTGTGGTATAATGATGCAGCACTAGGTGCCCCATAGTGATACATCCCCTCAGGTCAGTGTGGTATAATGATCCAACACTAGGTGCCCCACAGTGATACACCCCCTCAGGTCAGTGTGGTATAATGGTCCATCACTAGGTGCCCCATAGTGATACACCCCCTCAGGACAGTGTGGTATAATGGTCCAGCACTAGGTGCCCCATAGTGATACACCCCCTCAGGTCAGTGTGGTATAATGGTCCAGCACTAGGTGCCCCATAGTGATACACCCCCTCAGGTCAGTGTGGTATAATGGTCCAGCACCAGGTGCCCCATAGTGATACACTCCCTCAGGTCAGTGTGGTATAATGGTCCAGCACTAGGTGCCCCATAGTGATACACTCCCTCAGGTCAGTGTGGTATAATGATCCAGCACTAGGTGCCCCATAGTGATACACCCCCTCAGTGTGGTATAATGATCCAGCACTAGGTGCCCCATAGTGATACACCCCCTCAGGTCAGTGTGGTATAATGATCCAGCACTAGGTGCCCCATAGTGATACATCCCCTCAGGTCAGTGTGGTATAATGGTCCATCACTAGGTGCCCCATAGTGATACATCCCCTCAGGTCAGTGTGGTATAATGGTCCATCACTAGGTGCCCCATAGTGATACACCCCCTCAGTGTGGTATAATGATGCAGCACTAGGTGCCCCATAGTGATACACCCCCTCAGTGTGGTATAATGGTCCAGCACTAGGTGCCCCTTAGTGATACACCCCCTCTGGTCAGTGTGGTATAATGATGCAGCACTAGGTGCCCCATAGTGATACACCCCCTCAGGTCAGTGTGGTATAATGATGCAGCACTAGGTGCCCCATAGTGATACACCCCCTCAGTGTGGTATAATGGTCCAGCACTAGGTGCCCCATAGTGATACACCCCCTCAGGTCAGTGTGGTATAATGATCCAGCACTAGGTGCCCCATAGTGATACACCCCCTCAGGTCAGTGTGGTATAATGATCCAGCTCTAGGTGCCCCATAGTGATACACCCCCTCAGGTCAGTGTGGTATAATGATCCAGCACTAGGTGCCCCATAGTGATACATCCCCTCAGGTCAGTGTGGTATAATGATCCAGCGCTAGGTGCCCCATAGTGATACACCCCCTCAGGTTAGGTTGGTATAATGATCCAGCACTAGGTGCCCCATAGTGATACACCCCCTCAGGTTAGGTTGGTATAATGATCCAGCACTAGGTGCCCCATAGTGATACACCCCCTCAGGTTAGGTTGGTATAATGATCCAGCGCTAGGTGCCCCATAGTGATACACCCCCTCAGGTTAGGTTGGTATAATGATCCAGCACTAGGTGCCCCATAGTGATACACCCCCTCAGGTCAGTGTGGTATAATGATCCAGCACTAGGTGCCCCATAGTGATACACCCCCTCAGTGTGGTATAATGATCCAGCACTAGGTGCCCCATAGTGATACACCCCCTCAGTGTGGTATAATAATCCAGCACTAGGTGCCCCATAGTGATACACCCCCTCAGTGTGGTATAATGATCCAGCACTAGGTGCCCCATAGTGATACACCCCCTCAGGTCAGTGTGGTATAATGGTCCAGCACTAGGTGCCCCATAGTGATACACCCCCTCAGTGTGGTATAATGATCCAGCACTAGGTGCCCCATAGTGATACACCCCCTCAGGTCAGTGTGGTATAATGATCAAGTACTAGGTGCCCCATAGTGATACACCCCCTCAGGACAGTGTGGTATAATGGTCCAGCACTAGGTGCCCCATAGTGATACACCCCCTCCGGTCAGTGTGGTATAATGATCCAGCACTAGATGCCCCATAGTGATACACCCCCTCAGGTCAGTGTGGTATAATGGTCCAGCACTAGGTGCCCCATAGTGATACACCCCCTCAGGTCAGTGTGGTATAATGATCCAGCACTAGGTGCCCCATAGTGATACACCCCCTCAGGTCAGTGTGGTATAATGATCCAGCACTAGGTGCCCCATAGTGATACACCCCCTCAGTGTGGTATAATGATCCAGCGCTAGGTGCCCCATAGTGATACACCCCCTCAGGTCAGTGTGGTATAATGATCCAGCACTAGGTGCCCCATAGTGATACATCCCCTCAGGTCAGTGTGGTATAATGGTCCATCACCAGGTGCCCCATAGTGATGCATCCCCTCAGGTCAGTGTGGTATAATGGTCCAGCACTAGGTGCCCCATAGTGATACACCCCCTCCGGTCAGTGTGGTATAATGGTCCATCACTAGGTGCCCCATAGTGATACACCCCCTCAGGTCAGTGTGGCATAATGGTCCAGCACTAGGTGCCCCATAGTGATACACCCCCTCAGTGTGGTATAATGATCTAGCACTAGGTGCCCCATAGTGATACACCCCCTCAGGTTAGGTTGGTATAATGATCCAGCACTAGGTGCCCCATAGTGATACACCCCCTCAGGTCAGTGTGGTATAATGATCCAGCACTAGGTGCCCCAAAGTGATACATCCCCTCAGGTCAGTGTGGTATAATGATCCAGCACTAGGTGCCCCATAGTGATACACCCCCTCAGGTCAGTGTGGTATAATGATCCAGCACTAGGTGCCCCATAGTGATACACCCCCTCAGGTCACTGTGGTATAATGATCCAGCACTTGGTGCCCCATAGTGATACACCCCCTCAGGTCAGTGTGGTATAATGATCCAGCACTAGGTGCCCCACAGTGATACACCCCCTCAGGTCAGTGTGGTATAATGATCCAGCACTAGGTGCCCCATAGTGATACACCCCCTCAGGTCACTGTGGTATAATGATCCAGCACTTGGTGCCCCATAGTGATACACCCCCTCAGGTCAGTGTGGTATAATGACCCAGCACTTGGTGCCCCACAGTGATACACCCCCTCAGGTCAGTGTGGTTTAATGATCCAGCACTAGGTGCCCCATAGTGATACACCCCCTCAGGTCAGTGTGGTATAATGATCCAGCACTAGGTGCCCCATAGTGATACACCCCCTCAGGTCAGTGTGGTATAATGGTCCATCACCAGGTGCCCCATAGTGATACACCCCCTCAGGACAGTGTGGTATAATGGTCCAGCACTAGGTGCCCCATAGTGATACACCCCCTCAGGTCAGTGTGGTATAATGATCCAGCACTAGGTGCCCCATAGTGATACACCCCCTCAGGTCAGTGTGGTATAATGATCCAGCACTAGGTGCCCCATAGTGATACACCCCCTCAGGTCAGTGTGGTATAATGATCCAGCACTAGGTGCCCCATAGTGATACACCCCCTCAGGTCAGTGTGGTATAATGATCCAGCGCTAGGTGCCCCACAGTGATACACCCCCTCAGGTTAGGTTGGTATAATGATCCAGCACTAGGTGCCCCATAGTGATACACCCCCTCAGGTCAGTGTGGTATAATGATGCAGCACTAGGTGCCCCATAGTGATACACCCCCTCAGGTCAGTGTGGAATAATGGTCCAGCATTAGGTGCCCCATAGTGATACACCCCCTCAGGTCAGTGTGGTATAATGGTCCATCACCAGGTGCCCCATAGTGATACACCCCCTCAGGTCAGTGTGGTATAATGATCCAGCACTAGGTGCCCCATAGTGATACACCCCCTCAGGTCAGTGTGGTTTAATAATCCAGCGCTAGGTGCCCCATAGTGATACACCCCCTCAGGTCAGTGTGGTGTAATGATCCAGCACTAGGTGCCCCATAGTGATACACCCCCTCAGGTCAGTGTGGTATAATGATCCAGCACTAGGTGCCCCATAGTGATACACCCCCTCAGTGTGGTATAATGATACAACACTTGGTGCCCCATAGTGATACACCCCCTCAGGTCAGTGTGGTATAATGACCCAGCACTTGGTGCCCCATAGTGATACACCCCCTCAGGTCAGTGTGGTATAATGATCCAGCACTAGGTGCCCCATAGTGATACACCCCCTCAGGTCAGTGTGGTATAATGGTCCATCACCAGGTGCCCCATAGTGATACACCCCCTCAGGACAGTGTGGTATAATGGTCCAGCACTAGGTGCCCCATAGTGATACACCCCCTCAGGTCAGTGTCGTATAATGATCCAGCACTAGGTGCCCCATAGTGATACACCCCCTCAGGTCAGTGTGGTATAATGATCCAGCACTAGGTGCCCCATAGTGATACACCCCCTCAGGTCAGTGTGGTATAATGGTCCAGCACTAGGTGCCCCATAGTGATACATCCCCTCAGGTCAGTGTGGTATAATGGTCCAGCACTAGGTGCCCCATAGTGATACACCCCCTCAGGTTAGGTTGGTATAATGATCCAGCACTAGGTGCCCCATAGTGATACACCCCCTCAGGTCAGTGTGGTATAATGATCCAGCACTAGGTGCCCCATAGTGATACACCCCCTCAGGTCAGTGTGGTATAATGATCCAGCACTAGGTGCCCCATAGTGATACACCCCCTCAGTGTGGTATAATGATGCAGCACTAGGTGCCCCATAGTGATACACCCCCTCAGGTCAGTGTGGTATAATGATCCAGCACTAGGTGCCCCACAGTGATACACCCCCTCAGGTCAGTGTGGTATAATGGTCCAGCACTAGGTGCCCCATAGTGATACACCCCCTCAGGTCAGTGTGGTATAATGGTCCAGCACTAGGTGCCCCATAGTGATACACCCCCTCAGGTCAGTGTGGTATAATGATCAAGCACTAGGTGCCCCATAGTGATACACCCCCTCAGGACAGTGTGGTATAATGGTCCAGCACTAGGTGCCCCATAGTGATACACCCCCTTAGGTCAGTGTGGTATAATGATCAAGCACTAGGTGCCCCATAGTGATACACCCCCTCAGGTCAGTGTGGTATAATGGTCCATCACCAGGTGCCCCATAGTGATACATCCTCTCAGGTCAGTGTTGTATAATGGTCCAGCACTAGGTGCCCCATAGTGATACACTCCCTCAGGTCAGTGTGGTATAATGATCCAGCACTAGGTGCCCCATAGTGATACACCCCCTCAGTGTGGTATAATGATCCAGCACTAGGTGCCCCATAGTGATACACCCCCTCAGGTCAGTGTGGTATAATGATCCAGCACTAGGTGCCCCATAGTGATACATCCCCTCAGGTCAGTGTGGTATAATGATCCAGCACTAGGTGCCCCATAATGATACACCCCCTCAGGTCAGTGTGGTATAATGGTCCATCACCAGGTGCCCCATAGTGATACATCCCCTCCGGTCAGTGTGGTATAATGGTCCATCACCAGGTGCCCCATAGTGATACACCCCCTCAGGTCAGTGTGGTATAATGATCCAGCACTAGGTGCCCCATAGTGATACATCCCCTCAGGTCAGTGTGGTATAATGATCCAGCACTAGGTGCCCCATAATGATACACCCCCTCAGGTCAGTGTGGTATAATGGTCCATCACCAGGTGCCCCATAGTGATACACCCCCTCAGTGTGGTATAATGATGCAGCACTAGGTGCCCCATAGTGATACACCCCCTCAGTGTGGTATAATGGTCCAGCACTAGGTGCCCCATAGTGATACACCCCCTCTGGTCAGTGTGGTATAATGATGCAGCACTAGGTGCCCCATAGTGATACACCCCCTCAGGTCAGTGTGGTATAATGATGCAGCACTAGGTGCCCCATAGTGATACACCCCCTCAGTGTGGTATAATGGTCCAGCACTAGGTGCCCCATAGTGATACACCCCCTCAGGTCAGTGTGGTATAATGATCTAGCACTAGGTGCCCCATAGTGATACACCCCCTCAGGTCAGTGTGGTATAATGATCCAGCTCTAGGTGCCCCATAGTGATACACCCCCTCAGGTCAGTGTGGTATAATGATCCAGCACTAGGTGCCCCATAGTGATACATCCCCTCAGGTCAGTGTGGTATAATGGTCCAGCACTAGGTGCCCCATAGTGATACATCCCCTCAGGTCAGTGTGGTATAATGATCCAGCACTAGGTGCCCCATAGTGATACACCCCCTCAGGTTAGGTTGGTATAATGATCCAGCACTAGGTGCCCCATAGTGATACACCCCCTCAGGTCAGTGTGGTATAATGATCCAGCACTAGGTGCCCCATAGTGATACACCCCCTCAGTGTGGTATAATGATCCAGCACTAGGTGCCCCATAGTGATACACCCTCTCAGTGTGGTATAATAATCCAGCACTAGGTGCCCCATAGTGATACACCCCCTCAG
The DNA here is from genome assembly GCF_029499605.1 of Hyla sarda. Classification (NCBI taxonomy): domain Eukaryota; kingdom Metazoa; phylum Chordata; class Amphibia; order Anura; family Hylidae; genus Hyla; species Hyla sarda. Next base: position 16,607,403 of record NC_079196.1, on the reverse strand, counting down.
TGTGGTATAATGATCCAGCACTAGGTGCCCCATAGTGATACACCCCCTCAGGTCAGTGTGGTATAATGGTCCAGCACTAGGTGCCCCATAGTGATACACCCCCTCAGTGTGGTATAATGATCCAGCACTAGGTGCCCCATAGTGATACACCCCCTCAGGTCAGTGTGGTATAATGGTCCAGCACTAGGTGCTCCATAGTGATACACCCCCTCAGGTCAGTGTGGTATAATGATCAAGTACTAGGTGCCCCATAGTGATACACCCCCTCAGGACAGTGTGGTATAATGGTCCAGCACTAGGTGCCCCATAGTGATACACCCCCTCCGGTCAGTGTGGTATAATGATCCAGCACTAGATGCCCCATAGTGATACACCCCCTCAGGTCAGTGTGGTATAATGGTCCAGCACTAGGTGCCCCATAGTGATACACCCCCTCAGGTCAGTGTGGTATAATGATCCAGCACTAGGTGCCCCATAGTGATACACCCCCTCAGGTCAGTGTGGTATAATGATCCAGCACTAGGTGCCCCATAGTGATACACCCCCTCAGTGTGGTATAATGATCCAGCGCTAGGTGCCCCATAGTGATACACCCCCTCAGGTCAGTGTGGTATAATGATCCAGCACTAGGTGCCCCATAGTGATACATCCCCTCAGGTCAGTGTGGTATAATGGTCCATCACCAGGTGCCCCATAGTGATGCATCCCCTCAGGTCAGTGTGGTATAATGGTCCAGCACTAGGTGCCCCATAGTGATACACCCCCTCCGGTCAGTGTGGTATAATGGTCCATCACTAGGTGCCCCATAGTGATACACCCCCTCAGGTCAGTGTGGCATAATGGTCCAGCACTAGGTGCCCCATAGTGATACACCCCCTCAGTGTGGTATAATGATCTAGCACTAGGTGCCCCATAGTGATACACCCCCTCAGGTTAGGTTGGTATAATGATCCAGCACTAGGTGCCCCATAGTGATACACCCCCTCAGGTCAGTGTGGTATAATGATCCAGCACTAGGTGCCCCAAAGTGATACATCCCCTCAGGTCAGTGTGGTATAATGATCCAGCACTAGGTGCCCCATAGTGATACACCCCCTCAGGTCAGTGTGGTATAATGATCCAGCACTAGGTGCCCCATAGTGATACACCCCCTCAGGTCACTGTGGTATAATGATCCAGCACTTGGTGCCCCATAGTGATACACCCCCTCAGGTCAGTGTGGTATAATGATCCAGCACTAGGTGCCCCACAGTGATACACCCCCTCAGGTCAGTGTGGTATAATGATCCAGCACTAGGTGCCCCATAGTGATACACCCCCTCAGGTCACTGTGGTATAATGATCCAGCACTTGGTGCCCCATAGTGATACACCCCCTCAGGTCAGTGTGGTATAATGATCCAGCACTAGGTGCCCCATTGTGATACACCCCCTCAGGTCAGTGTGGTATAATGATCCAGCACTAGGTGCCCCATAGTGATACACCCCCTCAGGTCAGTGTGGTATAATGATCCAGCACTAGGTGCCCCATAGTGATACACCCCCTCAGGTCAGTGTGGAATAATGATCCAGCACTAGGTGCCCCATAGTGATACACCCCCTCAGGTCAGTGTGGAATAATGGTCCAGCACTAGGTGCCCCATAGTGATACACCCCCTCAGTGTGGTATAATGATGCAGCACTAGGTGCCCCATAGTGATACACCCCCTCAGGTCAGTGTGGTATAATGGTCCATCACCAGGTGCCCCATAGTGATACACCCCCTCAGGTCAGTGTGGTATAATGATCCAGCACTAGGTGCCCCATAGTGATACACCCCCTCAGGTCAGTGTGGTTTAATAATCCAGCGCTAGGTGCCCCATAGTGATACACCCCCTCAGGTCAGTGTGGTGTAATGATCCAGCACTAGGTGCCCCATAGTGATACACCCCCTCAGGTCAGTGTGGTATAATGATCCAGCACTAGGTGCCCCATAGTGATACACCCCCTCAGTGTGGTATAATGATACAACACTTGGTGCCCCATAGTGATACACCCCCTCAGGTCAGTGTGGTATAATGACCCAGCACTTGGTGCCCCATAGTGATACACCCCCTCAGGTCAGTGTGGTATAATGATCCAGCACTAGGTGCCCCATAGTGATACACCCCCTCAGGTCAGTGTGGTATAATGGTCCATCACCAGGTGCCCCATAGTGATACACCCCCTCAGGACAGTGTGGTATAATGGTCCAGCACTAGGTGCCCCATAGTGATACACCCCCTCAGGTCAGTGTCGTATAATGATCCAGCACTAGGTGCCCCATAGTGATACACCCCCTCAGGTCAGTGTGGTATAATGATCCAGCACTAGGTGCCCCATAGTGATAAACCCCCTCAGGTCAGTGTGGTTTAATGATCCAGCGCTAGGTGCCCCACAGTGATACACCCCCTCAGGTTAGGTTGGTATAATGATCCAGCTCTAGGTGCCCCATAGTGATACACCCCCTCAGGTCAGTGTGGTTTAATGATCCAGCGCTAGGTGCCCCATAGTGATACACCCCCTCAGGTCAGTGTGGTATAATGGTCAAGCACTAGGTGCCCCATAGTGATACATCCCCTTAGGTCAGTGTGGTATAATGGTCAAGCACTAGGTTCCCCATAGTGATACATCCCCTTAGGTCAGTGTGGTATAATTATGCAGCACTAGGTGCCCCATAGTGATACACCCCCTCAGGTCAGTGTGGTATAATGATGCAGCACTAGGTGCCCCATAGTGATACACCCCCTCAGGTTAGGTTGGTATAATGATGCAGCACTAGGTGCCCCATAGTGATACACCCCCTCAGTGTGGTATAATGGTCCAGCACTAGGTGCCCCATAGTGATACACCCCCTAAGTGTGGTATAATGGTCCATCACTAGGTGCCCCATAGTGATACACCCCCTCAGTGTGGTATAATGGTCCAGCATTAGGTGCCCCATAGTGATACACCCCCTCAGGTCAGTGTGGTATAATGGTCCATCACCAGGTGCCCCATAGTGATACACCCCCTCAGGTCAGTGTGGTATAATGGTCCATCACCAGGTGCCCCATAGTGATACACCCCATCAGGTCAGTGTGGTATAATGGTCCAGCATTAGGTGCCCCATAGTGATACACCCCCTCAGGTCAGTGTGGTATAATGGTCCATCACCAGGTGCCCCATAGTGATACACCCCCTCAGGTCAGTGTGGTTTAATGATCCAGCGCTAGGTGCCCCATAGTGATACACCCCCTCAGGTCAGTGTGGTGTAATGATCCAGCACTAGGTGCCCCATAGTGATACACCCCCTCAGGTCAGTGTGGTATAATGATACAACACTTGGTGCCCCATAGTGATACACCCCCCTCAGTGTGGTATAATGGTCCATCACCCGGTGCCCCATAGTGATACACCCCCTCAGGTCAGTGTGGTATAATGATCCAGCACTAGGTGCCCCATAGTGATACACCCCCTCAGGTCAGTGTGGTATAATGGTCCAGCACTAGGTGCCCCATAGTGATACATCCTCTCAGGTCAGTGTGGTATAATGGTCCAGCACTAGGTGCCCCATAGTGATACACCCCCTCAGGTCAGTGTGGTATAATGATCCAGCACTAGGTGCCCCATAGTGATACACCCCCTCAGGTCAGTGTGGTATAATGGTCCATCACCAGGTGCCCCATAGTGATACACCCCCTCAGGTCAGTGTGGTATAATGGTCCAGCACTAGGTGCCCCATAGTGATACACCCCACCAGGACAGTGTGGTGTAATGATCCAGCACTAGGTGCCCCATAGTGATACACCCCCTCAGGTCAGTGTGGTATAATGATCCAGCACTAGGTGCCCCATAGTGATACACCCCCTCAGTGTGGTATAATGATCCAGCACTAGGTGCCCCATAGTGATACACCCCCTCAGGTCAGTGTGGTATAATGGTCCAGCACTAGGTGCCCCATAGTGATACACCCCCTCAGTGTGGTATAATGATGCAGCACTAGGTGCCCCATAGTGATACACCCCCTCAGGTCAGTGTGGTATAATGATCAAGCACTAGGTGCCCCATAGTGATACACCCCCTCTGGTCAGTGTGGTATAATGATGCAGCACTAGGTGCCCCATAGTGATACACCCCCTCAGTGTGGTATAATGGTCCAGCACTAGGTGCCCCATAGTGATACACCCCCTCAGGTCAGTGTGGTATAATGATCCAGCACTAGGTGCCCCATAGTGATACACCCCCTCAGGTCAGTGTGGTATAATGATCCAGCACTAGGTGCCCCATAGTGATACACCCCCTCAGTGTGGTATAATGGTGCAGCACTAGGTGCCCCATAGTGATACACCCCCTCAGTGTGGTATAATGATGCAGCACTAGGTGCCCCATAGTGATACACCCCCTCAGTGTGGTATAATGGTGCAGCACTAGGTGCCCCATAGTGATACACCCCCTCAGGACAGTGTGGTATAATGATCCAGCACTAGGTGCCCCATAGTGATACACCCCCTCAGTGTGGTATAATGATCTAGCACTAGGTGCCCCATAGTGATACACCCCCTCAGGTTAGGTTGTTATAATGGTCCATCACCAGGTGCCCCATAGGGATACACCCCCCAGGTCAGTGTGGTATAATGATCCAGCACTAGGTGCCCCATAGTGATACACCCCCTCAGGTCAGTGTGGTGTAATGATCCAGCACTTGGTGCCCCATAGTGATACACCCCCTCAGGTCAGTGTGGTATAATGATCCAGCACTAGGTGCCCCATAGTGATACACCCCCTCAGGTCACTGTGGTATAATGGTCCAGCACTAGGTGCCCCATAGTGATACACCCCCTCAGGTCAGTGTGGTATAATGATGCAGCACTAGGTGCCCCATAGTGATACACCCCCTCAGGTCAGTGTGGTATAATGGTCCAGCACTAGGTGCCCCATAGTGATACACCCCCTCAGGTCAGTGTGGTATAATGGTCCAGCACTAGGTGCCCCATAGTGATACACCCCCTCAGTGTGGTATAATGATCCAGCACTAGGTGCCCCATAGTGATGCACCCCCTCAGTGTGGTATAATGGTCCATCACCAGGTGCCCCATAGTGATACACCCCCTCAGGTCAGTGTGGTATAATGATCCAGCACTAGGTGCCCCATAGTGATACACCCCCTCAGGTCAGTGTGGTATAATGATCCAGCACTAGGTGCCCCATAGTGATACACCCCCTCAGGTGAGTGTGGTATAATGATCCAGCACTAGGTGCCCCATAGTGATACACCCCCTCAGGTCACTCAGGTGTGGTATAATGATGCAGCACTAGGTGCCCCATAGTGATACACCCCCTCAGGTCAGTGTGGTATAATGATCCAGCACTAGGTGCCCCATAGTGATACATCCCCTCAGGTCAGTGTGGTATAATGATGCAGCACTAGGTGCCCCATAGTGATACATCCCCTCAGGTCAGTGTGGTATAATGATCCAGCACTAGGTGCCCCATAGTTATACATCCCCTCAGGTTAGGTTGGTATAATGATGCAGCACTAGGTGCCCCATAGTGATACACCCCCTCAGGTCAGTGTGGTATAATGATCCAGCACTAGGTGCCCCATAGTGATACACCCCCTCAGGTCAGTGTGGTATAATGGTCCCAGCACTAGGTGCCCCATAGTGATACACCCCCTCAGGTCAGTGTGGTTTAATGACCAAGCGCTAGGTGCCCCATAGTGATACACCCCCTCAGTGTGGTATAATGATCCAGCACTAGGTGCCCCCATAGTGATACACCCCCTCAGGTCAATGTGGTATAATGATCCAGCACTAGGTGCCCCATAGTGATACACCCCCTCAGGTCAGTGTGGTATAATGATCCAGCACTACGTGCCCCACAGTGATACACCCCCCTCAGTGTGGTATAATGGTCCAGCACTAGGTGCCCCATAGTGATACATCCCCTCAGGTCAGTGTGGTATAATGATCCAGCACTAGGTGCCCATAGTGATACACCCCCTCAGTGTGGTATAATGATCCAGCACTAGGTGCCCCATAGTGATACACCCCCTCAGTGTGGTATAATGATCCAGCAACTAGGTGCCCCATAGTGATACACCCCCCTCAGTGTGGTATAATGATCCAGCACTAGGTGCCCCATAGTGATACACCCCCTCAGGTCAGTGTGGTATAATGGTCCAGCACTAGGTGCCCCATAGTGATACACCCCCTCAGTGTGGTATAATGATGCAGCACTAGGTGCCCCATAGTGATACACCCCCTCAGTGTGGTATAATGGTGCAGCACTAGGTGCCCCATAGTGATACACCCCCTCAGGTCAGTGTGGTATAATGATCAAGCACTAGGTGCCCCATAGTGATACACACCCTCAGTGTGGTATAATGATCTAGCACTAGGTGCCCCATAGTGATACACCCCCTCAGGTTAGGTTGGTATAATGATCCAGCACTAGGTGCCCCCATAATGATACACCCCCTCAGGTCAGTGTGGTATAATGATCCAGCACTAGGTGCCCCATAGTGATACACCCCCCTTAGGTTAGGTTGGTATAATGATGCAGCACTAGGTGCCCCATAGTGATACACCCCCTCAGGTCAGTGTGGTATAATGATCCAGCACTAGGTGCCCCATAGTGATACACCCCCTCAGTGTGGTATAATGATCCAGCACTAGGTGCCCCATAGTGATACACCCCCTCAGGTTAGGTTGGTATAATGATCCAGCACTAGGTGCCCCATAGTGATACACCCCCTCAGGTCAGTGGGGTATAATGATCCAGCACTAGGTGCCCCATAGTGATACACCCCCTTAGGTTAGGTTGGTATAATGATGCAGCACTAGGTGCCCCATAGTGATACACCCCCTCAGGGTCAGTGTGGTATAATGATCCAGCACTAGGTGCCCCATAGTGATACACCCCCCTCAGTGTGGTATAACGATCCAGCACTAGGTGCCCCATAGTGATACACCCCCTCAGGTTAGGTTGGGTATAATGATCCAGCACTAGGTGCCCCATAGTGATACACCCCCTCAGTGTGGTATAATGATGCAGCACTAGGTGCCCCATAGTGATACACCCCCTCAGGTTAGGTTGGTATAATGGTCCAGCACTAGGTGCCCCATAGTGATACATCCCCTCAGGTCAGTGTGGTATATTGGTCCAGCACTAGGTGCCCCATAGTGATACACCCCCTCAGGTCAGTGTGGTATAATGATGCAGCACTAGGTGCCCCATAGTGATACACCCCCTCAGGTTAGGTTGGTATAATGATGCAGCACTAGGTGCCCCATAGTGATACACCCCCCTCAGGTCAGTGTGGTATAATGATCCAGCATTAGGTGCCCCATAGTGATACACCCCCTCAGGTCAGTGTGGTATAATGGTCCAGCACTAGGTGCCCCATAGTGATACACCCCCCTCAGGTTAGGTTGGTATAATGATCCAGCACTAGGTGCCCCATAGTGATACACCCCCTCAGGTCAGTGTGGTATAATGGTCTCAGCACTAGGTGCCCCATAGTGATACACCCCCTCAGGTTAGGTTGGTATAATGATGCAGCACTAGGTGCCCCATAGTGATACATCCCCTCAGGTCAGTGTGGTATAATGGTCCCAGCACTAGGTGCCCCATAGTGATACACCCCCCTCAGGTTAGGTTGGTATAATGATGCAGCACTAGGTGCCCCATAGTGATACACCCCCTCAGGTCAGTGTGGTATAATGATCCAGCACTAGGTGCCCCCATAGTGATACACCCCCTCAGGTCAGTGTGGTATAATGATCCAGCACTAGGTGCCCCATAGTGATACATCCCCTCAGGTCAGTGTGGTATAATGGTCCAGCACTAGGTGCCCCATAGTGATACACCCCCTCAGGTCAGTGTGGTATAATGGTCCAGCACTAGGTGCCCCATAGTGATACACCCCCTCAGGTCAGTGTGGTATATTGATCCAGCACTAGGTGCCCCATAGTGATACACCCCCTCTGGTTAGGTTGGTATAATGATCCAGCACTAGGTGCCCCCATAGTGATACACCCCCTCAGGTTAGGTTGGTATAATGATGCAGCACTAGGTGCCCCTGGCACTGCTCCCCTGGGTGATGATGATGGAGCCGCC